>NC_088213.1:2084194-2240880 GCF_036934945.1 Oncorhynchus masou masou | reverse complement strand
GAGACAGAGTTAATCCAGGGCTAGTACTTGTTAGTTAGAGCCACTAGTACTTGTTAGTTAGAGCCTGAGAGTTAATCCAGGGCTAGTACTTGTTAGTTAGAGCCACAGAGTTAAGCCCAGAGGGGCTAGTACTTGTTAGTTAGAGACAGAGTTAATCCGGGGCTAGTACTTGTTAGTTAGAGACAGAGTTAATCCAGGGCTAGTACTTGTTAGTTAGAGCCAGATAATGTTGTAAAGAATGGACTCATTATGATATAGTGTTGAATTGAATTTTTCTTCACATATACTAGCCACTGTATTCTGCCTGTTGTGCTGATGGTAAATTACCTCATTACCATCTGTTACTGTCCTCATCATTCTCTCTCAGCACTTAACCTCTATGGCAGGGGTCGGCAACTGGCAGCCCGCGCGCCAAAATCGGCCTGTCAGTCATTTGTTTTGGGCCCCCCCAAAGCTTTTTGCAAAAAAAACATTTCAATAATAATTGGTCCAAAAAGACTAAAAACCGCCAGGAATCCAGCAAAAAAAAGAAATTTGATCGTGTCTCAATGTAATCAAGCTATGAAATTACTGTTATATTCAAATACAATCTATTTTTGGGTCAATTTAATTGTGGTCAATTTAGAGTGTTTTTATAATTATGTTCCATTCTCCCAACCATCTGCTCTGACATGAATCAGCCCTAGGCTGAATGTAGTTACCTACCTCTGCCCTATGGTGTGCGTTTCCAAACACATCACAGGAAAACTAACAAGTAGTTAGTCATGTTGCAATAGGTTATATTGTCACTGATCAGGGAACCAAATTCAACTCCAAGCTCATAAAGCAGCATCACAGACAGCATGGCACAACCCCTTATCACCCTCAAACTGACGGGCTGGTTGAAGGTTTCAGCGAGGTGCTCCGAGTTATTCCTACTCACCTACAGTATATACAGAGAGAACCTGCTGGAATTGTGATTTGGGTTATTGTGGTCAGGGAGTGGTAGTTAACTGACCTCTATATACAGTATAGAGACGAGTCACTACTTTCTTCCTAATGTGTGTGGTCCTACTCCATATACAGAGACGAGTAACAGTTGTTCTGTTATTAATATGTATATTATATAAGGTTGATATACTCACCTATATACAGAGAGGAGTCTTTCCTCTTAACGTGGTCGTCTATGTAGGACACCCCTAGAGGCTGTACAGGTGTTGCCCCGATCCCCAGCAGTACCTGGGCCCCTATCAGCAGCAGGTACATCATGTTGGTGTTGGACTTGTTCCCACACAGGAAGGCAGAGTCTCTGCCCTCAGTCCTGGTCATGTTGGAACACACATCCCTCCCGTCCTCCGCGTGCCACCCATCCCCGGCCTCATACTCATACTGGTGGGTCAGGAACTCTGGCAGGGCGGAGAGCAGCGCGCCCAGCGCCATGACGAGGCCCCCACAGCCAATCAGACGCGGCCGGTGGGCCTTTGCGCCGAAGTAGCTGACAAATAGGATGAGGGCCAGGTTGCCGATCTCGAAGCTGCTGGCGATCACGCCAACGTCGGCGGACTGGAGGTTGAAGCGACGCTCCAGGGTGGTCAGAACACTCACCTAGAAACACAATGTTATATCTGTCTACGTAGTGTGGAGGAGAGGGCTGTCTGTCTATATAGTGTGGAGGAGAGGGCTATCTGTCTATGTAGTGTGGAGGAGAGGGCTATCTGTCTACGTAGTGTGGAGGAGAGGGCTATCTGTCTATGCAGTGTGGAGGAGAGGGCTGTCTGTCTACGTAGTGTGGGGGAGAGGGCTGTCTGTCTACGTAGTGTGGAGGAGAGGGCTATCTGTCTATGTAGTGTGGAGGACAGGGCTGTCTGTCTACGTAGTGTGGGGGAGAGGGCTGAATGTCTATGTAGTGTGGAGGAGAGGGCTGTCTGTCTACGTAGTATGGAGGAGAGGGCTGTCTGTCTACGTAGTGTGGAGGAGAGGGCTGTCTGTCTACGTAGTGTGGAGGAGAGGGTTATCTGTCTATGTAGTGTGGAGGAGAGGGCTATCTGTCTATATAGTGTGGAGTAGAGGGCTATCTGTCTATGTAGTGTGGGGGAGAGGGCTATCTGTCTATGTAGTGTGGAGGACAGGGCTGTCTGTCTATGTAGTGTGGAGGAGAGGGCTGTCTGTACTATGTAGTGTGGGGGAGAGGGCTATCTGTCTATGTAGTGTGGAGGAGAGGGCTGTCTGTCTATGTAGTGTGGAGGAGAGGGCTATCTGTCTACGTAGTGTGGAGGAGAGGGCTGTCTGTCTACGTAGTGTGGAGGAGAGGGCTATCTGTCTATGTAGTGTGGAGGAGAGGGCTATCTGTACTATGTAGTGTGGGGGAGAGGGCTGTCTGTCTATGTAGTGTGGAGGAGAGGGCTATCTGTCTATGTAGTGTGGGGGAGAGGGCTATCTGTCTATGTAGTGTGGAGGACAGGGCTGTCTGTCTACGTAGTGTGGGGGAGAGGGCTGTCTGTACTATGTAGTGTGGAGGAGAGGGCTATCTGTCTATGTAGTGTGGGGGAGAGGGCTATCTGTCTATGTAGTGTGGGGGAGAGGGCTATCTGTCTACGTAGTGTGGAGGACAGGGCTATCTGTCTATGTAGTGTGGGGGAGAGGGCTATCTGTCTATGTAGTGTGGGGGAGAGGGCTGTCTGTCTATGTAGTGTGGGGGAGAGGGCTATCTGTCTATGTAGTGTGGAGGAGAGGGCTATCTGTCTACGTAGTGTGGAGGAGAGGGCTATCTGTAGTATGTAGTGTGGAGGAGAGGGCTATCTGTCTATGTAGTGTGGAGGAGAGGGCTATCTGTCTACGTAGTGTGGAGGAGAGGGCTATCTGTCTACGTAGTGTGGAGGAGAGGGCTATCTGTCTACGTAGTGTGGAGGAGAGGGCTATCTGTAGTATGTAGTGTGGAGGAGAGGGCTATCTGTCTACGTAGTGTGGAGGAGAGGGCTATCTGTCTACGTAGTGTGGAGGAGAGGGCTATCTGTCTACGTAGTGTGGAGGAGAGGGCTATCTGTCTATGTAGTGTGGAGGAGAGGGCTATCTGTCTACGTAGTGTGGAGGAGAGGGCTATCTGTAGTATGTAGTGTGGAGGAGAGGGCTATCTGTCTATGTAGTGTGGGGGAGACGAGGAGCCTATAAGGTTGACATCTCAAATCAAATCACAATTTATTTGTCAAATGCGCTGAACACAACCTCTTATAAGGGCTTGTTAAGTAAGCATTTCACTGTAAGGTCTACCTGTTGTCTACCTGTTCACCTGTTGTATTCAGCATTTCAGTGTAAGGTCTACCTACACCTGTTGTATTCGGTGCATGTGACAATACAATTTGATTTGATCTAGGGCCTTCTGGTCAACATTTGGGTTCTAATATCATGATCTACATCTATTATTGAATAATGTGGCGATTTAGTAAGTTGAGGAGACTAAACTGCTGGGTGTAACCCTAGACAGTAAGTTGAGGAGAATAAACTGCTGGGTGTAACCCTAGACAGTAAGTTGAGGAGACTAAACTGCTGGGTGTAACCCTAGACAGTAAGTTGAGGAGACTAAACTGCTGGGTGTAGCCCTAGACAGTAAGTTGAGGAGACTAAACTGCTGGGTGTAGCCCTAGACAGTAAGTTGAGGAGAATAAACTGCTGGGTATAACCCTAGACAGTAAGTTGAGGAGACTAAACTGCTGGGTGTAACCCTAGACAGTAAGTTGAGGAGACTAAACTGCTGGGTATAACCCATAGTAACTAGTTCTACAAATACAGCTCTAAATTAATACCATAGTAACTAGGTCTACAAATACAGCTATCTGGCCTAGCCAGTACTCTAACACCATAGTAACTAGGTCTATATGGGGTTGCAGGTAGCCTAGTGGTTAGAGCGTTGGGCCAGTAACCGAAAGGTAACCAAACACCTGAAGGTACCACGTTCATCGGTACAAACAATAGTACGCAAATATAAACACCATAGGACCACGCAGCCGTCATACCACTCAGGAAGGAGATGCGTTCTGTCTCCTAGAGATGAACGTACTTTGGTGAGAAAAGTGCAAATCAATCCCAGAACAACAGCAAAGAACCTTGTGAAGATGCTGAAGGAAACCGGTACAAAAGTATCTATATCCACAGTAAAACAAGTCCTATATCGACATAACCTGAAAGGCCACTCAGCAAGGAAGAAGCCACTGCACCAAAACCGCCATAAAAAAGCCAGACTACGGTTTGCAACTGCGCATGGGGACAAAGATCGTACTTTTTGGAGAAATGTCCTCTGGTCTGATGAAACAAAAATATAACTTTTTGGCCATAATGACCATCGTTATATTTGTAGGAAAAAGGGGGAGGCTTACAAGCCGAAGAACACCATCCCAACCATGAAGCATGGGGGTAGCAGCATCATGTTGTGGGGGTGCTTTGCTGCAGGATGGACTGGTGCACTTCACAAAATAGATGGCTTCATGAGGCAGGAAAATTATGTGGATATATTGAAGCAACATCTCAAGACATCAGTCAGGAAGTTAAAGCTTGGTCGCAAATGGGTCTTCCAAATGGACAATTACCACAAGCATACTTCCAAAGTTTTAGCAAAATGGCTAAAGGACAACAAAGTCAAGGTATTCACAAAGCCCTGACCTCAATCCTGTAGAAAATGCATGGGCAGAACTGAAAAAGCGTGTGCGAGCAAGGAGGCCTACAAACCTAACTCACTTACACCAGCTCTGTCAGGAGGAATGGGCCAAAATTCACTCAACTTATTGTGGGAAGCTTGTGGAAAGCTACCTGAAACCTTTGACCCAAGTTAAACAATTTATAGACAATGCTACCAAATACTAATTGAGTGAATGTAAACTTCTGACCCACTGGGAATGTGATGAAAGAAATAAAAGCTGAAAGAAATCATTCTCTCTACTATTATTCTGACATTTCACATTCTTAAAATAAAGTGGTGATCCGAACTGACCTGAAACAGGGAATTTTTACTAGGATTAAATGTCAGGAATTGTGAACAACTGAGTTTAAATGTATTTGGTTAAGGTGTATGTAAACTTCCCACTTCAACTGTATGTCTGAGTGTTGAAGCGTGTCCCTGGTTATACTTAAATTAAAAAACAAGAGAATGGTGCCGTCTGGTTTGATTAAACTGAGGAATTTTAAATTATTCATACTTTTACTTTTGATACTTAAGTATACTTTAACAATTACATTTACCTTTGATACTTAAGTATATTTAAAACAGATTACTTTTAGACTTAAACTCAAGTTGGATTTTACTTGGTGACTTTTTCTATTAAGGTATCTTTACTTTTACTCAAGTATGACAATTGGGTACTTTTTCCACCACTTGTGGTTAGGGGGCGTGGACATAAGGGGGCACTATTAATTGTACACTAGGCACTGCACTACAGACCAGCCCAACACCTCAAATCAAATTTCCCACATCTGCATTATTGAAAATATGTCAACTGAAATTAGGAGGGGTGGTGGTACAACAACAGTTATTCAACAAGTCTATTATTCACCATGGGTATCATAGCCCCAGCGAGTTCCAACAGTTATAATCAAAAGCAGTGTTGGTTTATCTGCAGGTTCATACTGATGAGGCCTGTCATAAATACAGTATCAGCCATGTGATGCTGGTGCTCCACTGGTGAATACCACCTGCCTGCCTCACGATAGAGGCCCATAATCTGTTAAGAAGATGTAGCCTAACTGCCATCAAAATACACATTTTATATTGAGACCAGATGTCACCTGGTGAACCAGTCAAAAACGTGTTTGTGCGTTGTTACGTGTCGTGGCAACCATTCTACTGGTGCAGTCTCTTAGCCTGATGCGTACGCGTTATAAATCAATGGACATTGGAAGGCTCCGTGATATGAGCCTGATTTCATGTGAACACAAAACAACACCGCCGGCGACATTGTTGTGCATGAACGTTGATTCTGGCGAGCTCCGTATGTAAGGGCCACTTGACCTAACGTCACGGTTTCTCACCAAAAGAAAATCGCCTACATCGCATGTGAAGGGGAACAAACATGATTTCCCATCACTGGAAGGTTGGGACGTTCGACAGCGTTCTGAGAGGATAACTTACCAGATACGCGCCAACCGTCCCCTGCGCCAGCATCAGCGCACATTCCGATACTAGAAATATTTTGATATTAGAAAAACATGAAGTATGTTTCTGGTTATCATCGTGTTCGGGGTCTTCGGTACTCCTCTCTGTACAGATCTGATTTTTCACCTGCATCCTTTCAGAAAAGGTACGGCTGGAAGCTACACAGATCCAGTCTAATGATGACCATTTCCAGCGAGATAACTTAGTCTATTGCAGGAGAACTAGCTGTCACTAGCCGGTTCGAATTATTAACCCTGCTACAGTATGTCCACACACCATAAACATGGTCGGAAAACGGCCATACATTATTCTGAAGACCTTATTGGTCTGGTGGGTCCGGGCGGCTTCTAAACATCCCTGGTGCGTCGACTCAGCTCCAGCAGGAATGAATGCCTCCCATCAGACGTAACGTTGAAGGAGATTGTTTTTTCCGCCGACGGTATATTGATATCTCTAACCGCGGCAATGATCAAATTCCATAACAGCAGACAGTCGGAATCCAGGGCTCCATATCGTGCAGGTTGTTTTTCACAGAGAAATGCAATGATCACACACCGTACCATGCGTGGTTCGTTACTACGTAGCCACCTCTCTTAGTGCAGCTGGATAACCTGCACCAAAATACCACCCCCAAGCTCTCTCGCTCTGCCTCTCTTTCTCTCTGCCTTTTTCTCAGTCCATTTTTCTAGCTCTCTGCTCTCCCTTTCATCTCTATCACATCTTAAATTTAAGTAGTCCATCCATTCCTGACTATATTAAACTTTACGAGATTACCCAGACTATTTACATTGCCTGCCCCCCTGTTTTTACACTGCTGCTACTCACTGTTTCTTATCTATGCAGTCACTTTACCCCTACCAACATGTACAAATTACCTCGACTAACCTGTACCCCCAACTGGGTATCGGTACCCCCTGTATATAGCCTTGGTATTGTTATTTTTTTGTGTTACTTTTTATTTTATTTTATATTTTATTTTATTTTGTAAATATTATTTAGTAAATATATTTATTGAACTGAATTGTTGGTTAAAAGCTTGTAAAGTAAACATTTCACGGTACAACACCTGTTGTATTCGGCCCATGTGACAAATACAATTTGACTGTGTCCAAGTATTGATTTTCTACATTTGTATTTGTATTTATTAGGGATCCCCATTGCCAAGGCAACAGCTACTCTGTACCTGTGTGTGTGTGTCTCTTCACAGTCCCCGCTGTTCCATATGGTGTATTTGTATATGTTTTTTAAAATCGGATTCTACTGCTTGCATCTGTTACCTCCTAAATAGATCCACAGACAATGCAATCGACATCGCACTGCAAACTGCCCAATTCCACCTGGAAAAGAGAATACCTCTGTAAGAATGCTGTTCATTGAGTAACACTTAGCCTTCAAAACCATAGTAACCTCCAAGCTCATCATTAAGCTCGGGGCTCTTGGTCTGAGCCCCACCCTGTGCTACTGGATCCTGGACTTTCTGACGGGCCGCCCCACAGGAAGGCTAAAAACATAATCAAGGACACCAACCACCCAAGCCATGGCCTGTTCACCCCGCTACTATCCAGAAGTCTAGGTCAGTACAGGTGCATCAAAGCTGGCACCAATAGACTGAAAAACAGCTTCTATGTCAAGGCCATCACACTGTTAAATAGCCATCACTAGCCGGCTACCACCCGGTTACTCAACCCTGCACCTTAGAGGCTGCTGCCCTATATACATATGTAGCAGTGTGATGTTGTTCCCCTAGATTATGCACCAAGTTGCACACAAGGACCAGTTCAAATAGGCCAGGTCAAGAGGGAATGTTAATAATTTGATAATAATAATAGTAATTCAGTGTATTTTTTAATTTAATTAAAGCTGCACAGCTAATGTTTTTCTTTGGTGTACAAACACTTTTCATATCAATATCGTACATACATGTGATTGTAAAAGTTTTGTATATTTTGGTTTGGCCCATCGCGGGTTATCTGTATTCCCATACCCCCTTATTGTTCTCTTTTGCCTGACCTTCGGCTTGCAAGGTATGTTGTCCTTGGCTCCGAAATTGTTCAATATAAAACCGTCATAATGTTACACAGTGTACTGTTATGCTAGCATAAGTTTGTTACAATGTGGATAATATAAAGATTTATGTTAACAAGTTTCACAAAGCTCCCTAACTAGAGTACTTGGAACAGTGTTTGAGTGAGTGTCCATGTGCTGGCGCAGGTGCCTGAGAGCTATGACTGCGCCAAGGGTTAACATAATGTGTGTTGTCTCTTCGTGTGCAGGTATGTCTTTATATTGTCTGAATCATGTTCTGTCTCTTCGTGTGCAGGTATGTCTTTATGTTGTCTGAATTATGTTCTGTCTCTTCGTGTGCAGGTATGTCTTTATATTGTCTGAATTATGTTCTGTCTCTTCGTGTGCAGGTATGTCTTTATGTTGTCTGAATTATGTGTTGTCTCTTCGTGTGCAGGTATGTCTTTATGTTGTCTGAATCATGTTCTGTCTCTTCGTGTGCAGGTATGTCTTTATGTTGTCTGAATTATGTGTTGTCTCTTCGTGTGCAGGTATGTCTTTATGTTGTCTGAATTATGTGTTGTCTCTTCGTGTGCAGGTATGTCTTTATGTTGTCTAAATTATGTGTTGTCTCTTCGTGTGCAGGTATGTCTTTATATTGTCTGAATTATGTTCTGTATCATTTTGCTTGTATTGTATGGTGTGCTGTCGTGCATTGAAAGTGTGCACGCAGCACCTGTTATTTCCTTTTGGCGTTCTCTTTTGCCTGACCTCCAGCTAGCAAGGTGCCTGAGAGCTAGGACTGCGCCAAGGGTTAACATAATGTGTGTTGTCTCTTTGTGTGCAGGGCAAATAAAAATAATTCAACAAGCAGACCTTCAGTTGTGGCAGCGTCCTAATTAAAATTACACAACGCAGAGTGTTGGTCTGTAGTGACGCCTCTAGCACTGAGAAGCATGTCCTGACCAACTGGCAAGTGTCTTCACTGACATTTTCAACCTGTCCCTGTCCGAGTCTGTAATACCAACATGTTTTAAGCAGACCACCCTAGTGTTCTTGGGCACAGGGACTAAGGTAACCTGCCTAAATGACTACCGACCTGTAGCACTCACGTCTGTAGCGATGAAGTGCATTGAAAGGCTGGTCATGGCTCACATCAACACCATCATCCCAGAAATCCTAGACCCACTCCAATTTGCATACCACCATAACAGATCCACAGATGATGCCATCTCTATTGCACTCCACGCTGCCCTTTCCCACATGGACAAAAGGAACATCTGCATGAGAATGCTATTCATTGACTACAGCTCAGCGTTCAACACCATAGTGCCGTCAAAGCTCATCACTGAGCTAAGGACCCTGGGACTAAACACCTCCCTCTGCAACTGAATCCTGGACTTCCTGACGGGCCGTCCCCAGGTGGTAAGGGTAGGTAACAACACATCCGCCACGCTGCTCCTCAACACAGGGGTCTCTCAGCGGTGCGTGCTCAGTCCCCTCCTGTACTCCCTGTTCACTCATGACTGCACGGCCAGGCATGACTCCAACACCATTAAGTTTGCAGATGACAACAGTGATAGGCCTGATCACCGACAACGACGAGACTATAGGGAGGAGGTCAGAGACCTGGCCATGTGGTGCCAGGACAACAACCTCTCCCTCAACGTGATCAAGAAAAAGGAGATGATTGTGGACTACAGGAAAAAGAGGACCGAGCACACCCCCATTCTCATCGACAGAGCTGTAGCGAAGCAGGTTGAGAGCTTCAAGTTCCTTGGTGTCCATATCACCAACAAACTAACATGGTCCAAGCACACCAAGACAGTCATGAAGAGGGCACAACAAAACC
Source organism: Oncorhynchus masou masou (assembly GCF_036934945.1). Taxonomy (NCBI): domain Eukaryota; kingdom Metazoa; phylum Chordata; class Actinopteri; order Salmoniformes; family Salmonidae; genus Oncorhynchus; species Oncorhynchus masou. Next base: position 2,230,906 of record NC_088213.1, on the reverse strand, counting down.
TATTTCCCCTCAGGAAACTGAAAAGATTTGGCATGGGTCCTCAGATCCTCAAAAGGTTCTACAGCTGCACAATCGAGAGCATCCTGACTGGTTGCATCACCGCCTGGTATGGAGGTTTTCACTCAAAATCTCACGATACATGGCCCCATTCATTCTTTCCTTTACACGGATCAGTCGTTCTGGTCCCTTTGCAAAAAAACAGCCCCAAAGCATGATGTTTCCACCCCATGCTTCACAGTAGGTATGGTGTTCTTTGGATGCAACTCAGCATTCTTTGTCCTCCAAACACGACGAGTTGAGTTTTTACCAAAAAGTTATATTTTGGTTTCATCTGACCATATGACATTCTCCCAATCTTTTTCTGGATCATCCAAATGCTCTCTAGCAAACTTCAGACGGGCCTGGACATGTACTGGCTTAAGCAGCGGGACACGTCTGGCACTGCAGGAGTCCGTGGCGGCGTAGTGTGTTACTGATGGTAGGCTTTGTTACTTTGGTCCCAGCTCTCTGCAGGTCATTCACTAGGTCCCCCCGTGTGGTTCTAGGATTTTTGCTCACCGTTTTTGTGATCATTTTGACCCCACGGGGTGAGATCTTGCGTGGAGCCCCAGATCGAGGGAGATTATCAGTGGTCTTGTATGTCTTCATTTTCCTAATAATTGCTCCCACAGTTGATTTCTTCAAACCAAGCTGCTTACCTATTGCAGTTTCAGTCTTCCCAGCCTGGTGCAGGTCTACAATTTTGTTTCTGGTTTCCTTTGACAGCTCTTTGGTCTTGGCCATAGTGGAGTTTGGAGTGTGACTGTTTGAGGTTGTGGACAGGTGTCTTTTATACTGATAACAAGTTCAAACAGGTGCCATTAATACAGGTAACGAGTGGAGGACAGAGGAGCCTCTTAAAGAAGAAGTTACAGGTCTGTGAGAGACAGAAATCTTGCTTGTTTGTAGGTGACCAAATACTTATTTTCCACCATATTTTGCAAATAAATTCATAAAAAATTCTACAATGTGATTTTCTGGATTTTTTCCCTCATTTTGTCTGTCATAGTTGAAGTGTACCTATGATGAAAATTACAGGCCTCTCTCATCTTTTTAAGTGGGAGAACTTGCACAATTGGTGGCTAACTAAATACTTTTTTGCACCACTGTAACCCATCTGTAAATAGCCCATCCAACTACCTCATCCCCATATTGTATTTATTATATATTCTTTTGCTCCTTTGCACCATTTGTATCTCTACTTGCACATTCATCTTCTGCACATCTCACCCCAGTGTTTATTTGTGAAATTGTAATTATTTCGCCACTACTGCCTATGTATTGCCTTACCTCCCTAATCTTACTTCATTTGCACACACTGTATATAGACTTTTGTATTGTGTTATTGACTGTACGTTTGTTTATTCTATGTGTAACTCTGTGTTATTGTTTGTGTCACACTGCTTTGCTTTATCTTGGCCAGGTCGCAGTTGTAAATTAGGACATGGTTAAATAAAGGTGAAAAATAAATACTGTATGTGGGAATGTCTTATGTCCGTCCTACATGTAGTGTTGGTACATGGAATATTACTCAACTTGTCACGTTCTGACCCTAGTTCTTGTGTTATTTCTTTGTTTTAGTTGGTCAGGCCGTGAGTTGGGTGGGCACTGTCATCTGTGATCTTTGTGATATGATTTTCTTTCTTTAAGCACGTACTGATGTCACTTCATATTTTTGTTCTTAAAGTCTACAAACGCTCTACGTTTATTCACTCTGTGAGGGTTGGATCCTATATGCTACTTTTATTATTGTCCTGTAAATGGTTCAGTGCCTACAATTTAGGCTGTGTGTAGAATGGGGCATAAAGGAAATTACCTCTACTAATAAATTACTACTAGAATATAGTGATAAGGAAAACAGCATACACATTTGGCTTGTGTATTTATTTGCCTATAACTAATCATAATTCCATTATTTTTACAGAAAAAGAGAAACTTCAAAATGAGAAGATCCTGCTATGGAAAAGACGACTGGGCGGACATAAAGTGTATCAGGACACATTCAGCTGTGGGGTCTTTGTAATGCAGGTTTGATAGTTAGATTTTCAATAATGAGTGGTTAGCTGTTATGTGACAATTAGGTCAAAAACTCTATTTTATTTGTTGGTGTAGATGTCCAAGGAAGTTGCACAGAACTTCCCCAACATCCCAAAATGATATGGAACCTTCAAAAACACATGGAGCAACTGCGAAAAGAAATGGCTGAGGATATACTAAAAATGTCTGGTATATAATGACAAAGTAAATGTCAATTCTTTATTTTTATGTAGTTGGGACAGCCATATGTTCAGTTCATGCCTATGATTTCAGGGTTCAACAAAGCCAACAACTGCTTCATGTGGGCCACTGATAAAGAACCTGGATGTGGCCCAAAGACTGACTGGGTTAGTAACTTTATTTAACATGTTTATAATCTTTTGACAACAGTAACGGCATGTCAGACAATTCACGATATAACACAATGGATGGCTAATTTGTCATTGGTCATACTGCATTAATATTTGATATGATTTATAACGTGTTCTGCTTTGCTTTGATTGGATGTTTGGCTGCCAACGGTGGTTCCATGTGCTGTAACTAGGAATGAAGACAAAAGAGTTCAACAGAGTAAAGAACACAAACTGGAAGTGCAGTCTTTGTTGTTGAAAACTATGCTATACCCCATCCACACTGAAGAGGCTCTGAAATGTACATCAACCAGGGATAAAGAGAAAGTTAACATTGTGAAATGTTTCATGCTTAATTGAAGTTAAGTGTCTGTTGACATGTTGGAAAACATTAAAGGTCTACGATTTCTGTTTAATTTGTCAATATTCCATTTTTATTCATTGATTTCCTGGCCCCCATTACTGTGGTTACATGTTCAGTATATGTATTAACCAGCCTCCCTCACCAGCTCACTCTCCATCCCTGCTTTGGACAATTATTAGCATGACTCTCGTACTTTGCCCTTTTCCTTTATGGTTGATATAACGACGAAAGGAGATATTATCTGTCTCTGTCCTATTGTGTACCACTGTTAAATACTGTGGAAAAATAAATTATAACTGGGAAAATAAGTACTTAGAACTACCAATTATTGTAGATAAATATTAAAGAAAAGGGTAAACACAACACTGGACTGAACCCCCTAATTTTCAAACTAATATTAATGTAACGTAAACTCACCCCATTCCATACAAATGTGCGTAACCGTGATATTCAAACGAGGCTACAAAGAAAACGAATGGGACTGTAGCGACTGTGTTGACTTCAAAATCGGGGGTGTGAACTAGGTTTATATTCAAGCGTTGATCGACATGGTAATGGCTCTATAGTATTGGAGAAAAGTTTTAAAAACTGACCTTCCGTTACATCTTGACGTGTCATGTCGTAACGTACAGCACGCATAAAGCTACTATTTCTGTCTTACAATCTCTCTCCACCAGGTGTAGCACTTCTATCATCCTTTAAAAACAAGAAATGGACAGTAAGGGGGGGATACCTAGTCATTTTTTGCTTCATAATTGCATGCGATCATCATTCTCAAAGCCGCTGTTTACTTCTAAGCTCACTTTGGCACTGCCCTAAAAACCCGATTAGAATTCGACACAAACGTTCAAATAGGTATGTAATGACACATTATATAAACTCTTTAAAGTGTTTTATTTACATTTTAGAGGCGATAAGGTGATAAATTGGACAGATTTAGTGAAAAAAGCTATTTTCCCACACAACATCTGTCCTTCTCACTATCACGCATTAGTTTCAATTACCCACCCGCCATTTTTAAAAAGACCCGACGGGGCTCATTGCCTGCTTGAATTATGCAGAAATGGGCAGAGTTTAGGTCAAGTGATTGATTTTGTTGGAAAGGGGAGAAATTGTGCTTTACAATGGTATTGACATTACAGTTGATCTGGAAGTATTACGTTTTTGGTGCGCTAAAATAAGGGCAATTGTACGGACCAAGGCGATGTACGTGTTTACGTTACAACAATATAGAAGATACATGACTAGAGGTTATGCAATATTGGTGCATATCCACTGCATGCTTCTTAGGTGTGCAATTGACATGACCAAGGGCTTTTGCAAATTTGAAACTATGAAAAATGTATGTTACACCGCGTGATTTTACAGTACACAAACAAGAGTGTGCAAAATAGAAGGGTAGTCAGTGGACATTAGGTCACATGACCAAGGAGCTAATGAAATGTTACATTTTGAAAAATGCATGTAAACCCCTGTGAGATGAAAATGGTCAAACTCAAAGGTGTGCAATGTGTGTCTATGCCATCGGGTTAGTTTACAACCAGTTTGGAAAGTGTTAGGAGTAATGGTTAAAGAGCTGTGTGATTTGTCACTATGTTGACGGTCCCTAACTGCTGTTGGTGGACGTAAGGAAAACTACATGCGAATATCCAACCTGAAACTGTCTTTACCTCGGTCTCTCAACACCTTTTGAATATGTTCGGTGTCAGTAAACGTTGGCAAAACATAAATTGTTGCCAGCATCACAGTTGCAGTCACCAACGCTCTGGATAACATGAAACCAGCCTAACCAGCTCTGCTAGGGCGAGTAAAATGGTCAGTGAACAGTTGTCTCACGGTAGCCAGTTATCTCTCTCGGTAGCCAGTTAACTCTCTCGGTAGCCAGTTACCTCTCTCGGTAGCCAGTAATCTCTCTCGGTAGCCAGTAATCTCTCTCGGTAGCCAGTAATCTCTCTCGGTAGCCAGTTCGCTTGAGCGCATGACGGTTGGTTCCACGCAGCAGAGTTAAGGGAGGCGTTGTTGTCATGACGACGCTACACAACTCACCGGAAGGAAATGTGTTGCAAGGTCAGTGCTTTACGGGATCCTTTTCAACTTCAACTTGGGATGTCCCAAAGATCCAAATTAGCAAGGATCATATGTTGAGGACGGGCTTTGGTTAGCCAATTTCTGACGTGAAAGGTAATAGTAACTTCAAAGTGAACAATGAAGCCAAATGTGATTTTCTTTTGTGCCGACAGTATATTAACTAGCAAGTACTTCTGTGTCTCTTGGCAGAATAATTTTGAGAAAAGTCTGTGTGCAAAGCTTCACAATGTTTGTTTCCAATGCCACTGATGCTAACGTAACGTTAGCTAATAAGGAGACAAACGACACTAGCTAGCAACTCGGGCAAGAAAACTTTTCAATCAGTGTTAACGCAGAACACTCTTGATTGGTTGATCGATCAAAAGGGGTATGATGACATCAGTATTTAACCTTCCCAGGTATTGATAACATTACGACATATCCGCTTTCTCAGCAGGATGCCGGTATACATCAGAAAAGGGCCTGCAGATATCCCCGAGCCCCCGACAGCGGCCACGGTGATGACGAGGAGGAGTTGTTCCTGAGTGACCCTGATCAACTCCAGGACCAGCTCCCCCAGCCATTCAGAATGATAGACAAGGTCCTGGACAGACTTGTAGACAGGGCATGGGACTTCATCTCACAGAGAGAAACTGTCAGGGTCACAGAGCAAGCTATTAAAACTATACCCATTATGCAGGTCTCAGGGGACGTAAAGGTACAAACCCATATATTTTCTCATTTATCTTCTTTTAGCCTCATAAAACTTCTGTTATGTTATTGACATGATGAAACTTGATGCATAAAACCCAGTCTAATTGTGTTCACCACATGATTGTCCAACACATATCCTGTGTTTGTTCCCAGCTCCCTGTGAGGACCAACTGCGTGGCCTGCTCTGAGGATGGCAGGTACATCTTCCTGGGTCACCCCCACGGCCTGTCTGTTATGGCTCTGCCCCAGGGTATCACCACCTCCTCCTCTTCCTCTCCCTACTGTGTGCCAGTGTGGCAGGAGGACCAGGTAGAGATCACCTCTCTTCACATCACCTGTCTGGGGGAGATGGCCTACCTGCTGGCATCCCTGGATGATATGGGTAACACCACAGAATTAAACAGAACACTATTATATCATATGTCTATGGGTAACACCACAGAATTACACTATTATATTATATGTCTATGGATAACACCACAGAATTAAACAGAACATTATTATATCATATGTCTATGGATAACACCACAGAATTACACTATTATATCATATGTCTATGGGTAACACCACAGAATTACACTATTATATCATATGTCTATGGATAACACCACAGAATTACACTATTATATCATATGTCTATGGATAACACCACAGAATTACACTATTATATCATATGTCTATGGATAACACCACAGAATTACACTATTATATCATATGTCTATGGTAACACCACAGAATTAAACAGAACATTATTATATCATATCTCTATGGTAACACCACAGAATTACACTATTATATCGTATGTCTATGGGTAACAAAACTATTCTAGTTGTTCTTTCTATCTCCTCACTCCACCTCCTCTCCCTCCTCTTCTACCAACTCCTGACCCACCTCCTCCTCCTCTCCCTCCCCTTCCTCCAACGCCTCACTCACCTCCTCCTCTCCCTCATCCACCTCCCTTCCCTCCTCTTCTACCAATTTCTCACCTCCTCCTCTCCCTTATCCTCCTCCTCTCCCTCATCCACCTCCTCTTCCTCCAACTCCTCACCTCCTTCCTCTCTTCCTCTACTTCTTCCTCTTACACCTCATCTGACTGTAGGTGTTGCCAGACTGTTTGCTTATTACTCAGAAACCAGCCACCTGATAAAAGTCATGAATGAAACAGTAAGTTTGGTGTTTATTTTTCCATTGGCTCATTCATCCTCCCTCTGTCCCTCCTCTGTCCTCTCCCCTGTAAATGTTCCCCAGGTCGTTGCTGGAAATGAGTGTGTTCTCAGTCAACTGATCTTGTCAAATAAGGGTTAAGTGAAAAATACATAATTATTTAATGACCATTTTGATTCAGTTTTGTTTTTATCACAATATGTTATTGTTAGGAATTCAGTTCGTCAGTTTTCCATTATAACATCCGACCATTAGGGGGCAGCATTCAGAAGGTACTTTGAGCACCAGCAAGGCTAGATGAAGGAGTATGTAGCTCACAGTTGTGAGTGAGGTTAGTGCTATCCGGAATCCTTGGGACTAGGGCTGTGGCAGTCATTACATTTTGTCAGCCGGTAACTGTCATGCAAATGACTGCCGGTCTTACAGTAATTAACCTTTAATTAACATAAACACATGTAGCATCTCCAGGCCTCCACGCATACAAGCCACTGATGTGGACATTTTTAAAGAAAAGTCTAAATCCATGTAATATACACCATCACAATACATCTATAATTTATTTTAGACAGGTGTAAAGAAACATTATGATATGAAGGAAATGTATTTTTTAAATGTAATATGCATCAGCTTGGGCTCATGTATAGGCCGAGGAGTACACATCAGCTTGGGCTCATGTATAGGCCGAGGAGTACACATCAGCTTGGGCTCATGTATAGGCCGAGGAGTACACATCAGCTTGGGCTCATGTATAGGCCGAGGAGTACACATCAGCTTGGGCTCATGTATAGGCCGAGGAGTACACGTCAGCTTGGGCTCATGTATAGGCCGAGGAGTATGCATCAGCTTGGGCTCATGTATAGGCCGAGGAGTACACATCAGCTTGGGCTCATGTATAGGCCGAGGAGTACACATCAGCTTGGGCTCATGTATAGGCCGAGGAGTACACATCAGCTTGGGCTCATGTATAGGCCGAGGAGTACACGTCAGCATGGGCTCATGTATAGGGCGAGGAGTACACATCAGCTTGGGCTCATGTATAGGCCGAGGAGTACACATCAGCTTGGGCTCATGTATAGGCCGAGGAGTACACGTCAGCTTGGGCTCATGTATAGGCCGAGGAGTACACATCAGCTTGGGCTCATGTATAGGCCCGAGGAGTACACGTCAGCTTGGGCTCATGTATAGGCCGAGGAGTACACATCAGCTTGGGCTCATGTATAGGCCGAGGAGTATGCATCAGGTTTAATATGCAGATTGGTGTTCTCCATGCAGCATCTTAAATGCTGTGATTACTGGGATAATAGAGCCCTGAGACCAGGCCGTTAGGACCTGATGGAGGGACGAGATAGCCCTGAGTACCAGGCCGTTAGGACCTGATGGAGGGACGAGATAGCCCTGAGTACCAGGCCATTAGGACCTGATGGAGGGACGAGAGAGCCCTGAGTACCAGGCCATTAGGTCCTGTTGGAGGGACAATATAGCCTTGAGTACCAGGCCATTTATCGTCCTGTTGGAGGGACAATAGAGCCCTGAGTACCAGGCCATTATCGTCCTGTTGGAGGGACAATAGAGCCCTGAGTACCAGGCCATTATCGTCCTGTTGGAGGGACAATATAGCCCTGAGTACCAGGCCATTAGGACCTGATGGAGGGACAATATAGCCCTGAGTACCAGGCCATTAGGTCCTGTTGGAGGGACAATATAGCCCTGAGTACCAGGCCTTTAGGTCCTGTCATTAGCAAGTTGGGTACTACCAATGCATCAGCGCCATTCATGTACAGAGCGCGTAGGAGGAGATTAAGGTGACTCAGCGGTCATGTGAAATTTGACTGTGGTCCTGACTCATGACTGCCGGTGTGGCTGTAATAGTCATCACAACAGCCCAACTTGGGACGTCCCTACCCTAAACCCTAACCCTAACCTAACCCTAACCATGTTACATTTAAACGGGGGTGGCAGGTAGTCTAGAGGTTCAGAGCGTTGGGACAGTAACTGAAACGTTGCTGGTTGGAACCCCCAAACTGACTAGTTAAAGAAAGAAAAGAGATCATTGACCCAAACTACTCCTGTAAGCAGCTCTGGATGAGAACGTCTGCTAAATGGGGTAAATGTAAACTTCAATGGGGATGTCCCAAGAATTCCAGATAGCAAGGTCCCTGTCAGTGATGGCGGGTGATTGCAGAGTCTGAGGTGGAAGGCAATGGACATAGTTTGTCTAGTTGGTTTCATCCCAGTTATCATTAGATTATATCATATCATTATATTATATCTTATCATGAACCTTTTAATGTGACCAGGATGACCTCAACCAGAGAAGTGTCTGTGTGAAGTTTGAACTGTCCAGAGGAGGAGACTACGGAGCTGCTACCATCAGCTGTAAGGTTTATTACACAACACAGATCATGGTCACATCTCATCTGCATAATGATGAATACATAATCCTGAATATTAAACTGACTTAAAATGTCAGTGATTCACTATAACAATTAGACAACACAGTAATTTATTGATTATCTGTGGTATGAGTATAAACACTATTGTTTCTAGTGGAGGTTAGTTACATGTCAAGTGTCTTGGCTCCTGGCTTCACAACAGTGTCCTGGCACCTGGCTTCACAACAGTGTCCTGGCACAAGAGTGTCCTGGCACCTGGCTTCACAACAGTGTACTGGCACCTGGCTTCACAACAGTGTCCTGGCACAAGAGTGTCCTGGCACCTGGCTTCACAACAGTGTACTGGCACCTGGCTTCACAACAGTGTCCTGGCACCTGGCTTCACAACAGTGTCCTGGCACATGTCTTCACAACAGTGTCTTGGCACAACAGTGTCCTGGCACCTGGCTTCACAACAGTGTCCTGGCACCTGGCTTCACAACAGTATCCTGGCACCTGGCTTCAAAACAGTGTCCTGGCACCTGGCTTCACAACAGTGTCCTGGCACCTGGCTTCAAAACAGTGTCCTGGCACCTGGCTTCACAACAGTGTCCTGGCACCTGGCTTCACAGCAGTGTCCTGGCACCTGGCTTCACAACAGTGTACTGGCACCTGGCTTCAAAACAGTGTCCTGGCACCTGGTTTCACAACAGTGTCCTGGCACCAGACTTTACAACAGTGTCCTGGCACAAGAGTGTCCTGGCACCTGGCTTCACAACAGTGTCCTGGCACCTGGCTTCACAGCAGTGTCCTGGCACCTGGCTTCACAACAGTGTACTGGCACCTGGCTTCAAAACAGTGTCCTGGCACCTGGTTTCACAACAGTGTCCTGGCACCAGACTTCACAACAGTGTCCTGGCACAAGAGTGTCCTGGCACCTGGCTTCACAACAGTGTCCTGGCACCTGGCTTCACAGCAGTGTCCTGGCACCTGGCTTCACAACAGTGTCCTGGCACCTGGCTTCACAACAGTGTCCTGGCACCTGGCTTCACAACAGTGTCCTGGCACCTGGCTTCACAACAGTGTCCTGGCACCAGACTTCACAACAGTGTCCTGGCACCTGGCTTCACAACAGTGTCCTGGCACCTGGCTTCACAACAGTGTCCTGGCACCTGGCTTCACAACAGTGTACTGGCACCTGGCTTTACAACAGTTGAAAAGATTGACGAGTGACGGAAGTGATGGCCTGGGATTGTTTGGGAGAGTCCTAAGTACAGGATCAGCTCAATCAGACCACCTAACTGAAAGGAGAGGATTCATCTGTTGAGAGGATTGCAAAACAAAAGGACCATTTTCATCTGTTTAGTCTAGTCCTAAGTATGCAGGCCTTTCCATCTGTTTAGTCCAGTCCTAAGTACAGTATGCAGGCCTTTTCATCTGTTTAGTCCAGTCCTAAGTACAGTATGCAGGCCTTTCCATCTGTTTAGTCCAGTCCTAAGTACAGTATGCAGGCCTTTTCATCTGTTTAGTCCAGTCCTAAGTATGCAGGCCTTTTCATCTGTTTAGTCTAGTCCTAAGTATGCAGGCCTTTTCATCTGTTTAGTCCAGTCCTAAGTACAGTATGCAGGCCTTTCCATCTGTTTAGTCCAGTCCTAAGTATGCATCCAGAATATTTCATTCAATCCTCATTATTTTCATGTTTCCCACCAGGTAATGGATGTCAGTGTTTAGAGGTGTACAGGTTCCCTAAAGACTCCTGGCTGAAAGAGCTGTCCCAGCATGCACCTGGAGTAGGAGATACAGGCAAACTGTCTCCTGTCGCCATGCTGATGAAGATCAAACCACCTAAACCTCACACAGGTACTTCCCATGACATACTGTCGTACCAAACTTTAACAGATCACGGTAGGGTCGTTCCATGTCATTTCAGCAAGACATGACCCCCACCATCTCAGATCGATCTGAAATAGTTTCTGTTGTAGAAACAGATAAATTCAGCATTCCTGAATCATTATTTTGTTTAAATATAATTTGATCTCTAAGAAATTAAGCTTATTGGTTTTATTTTCATTTATAGGATTCATATAATATTCAATAAATATATTACCTAACATCCAATTTGGACCCAACTTTATTTCTGACAATGAGTCCGACATGAGAAATCTAAATAAATGGTCAAAATCCATCCACGGACCGCCCCCCATGACCACCCCCATGACCGCCTCCCCATTACCGACCGCCCCCCATGACCATCCCATGACCGACGGCCCCCCATGACCGACGGCCCCCCATGACCGCCCCCATGACCGGCCCCATGACCACCCCCCATGACCACCCCCCCCCTCCCCCATGACTGCCCCCCACACCAATCCCACCCCAACAACGAGTATATAGCATCAGTTGTTGGTGGTCCAGGGAGGTGGTGGTCCAGGAAGAGGAGGTGGAGGGGGTTCAAGGAGAGGAGGAGGAGGTCCAGGAAGAGGAGGTCCAGGGAGAAGAGGAGGAGGAGGTCCAGGGAGAGGAGGAGGAGGAGGAGGAGGTCCAGGGAGAGGAGGAGGAGGAGGTCCAGGGAGAGGAGGAGGAGGGGGTCCAGGGAGAGGAGGAGTAGGTCCAGGGAGAGGAGGAGTAGGTCCAGGGAGAGGAGGAGGAGGAGGAGTAGGTGGTCCAGGGAGAGGAGGAGGAGGAGGAGGTTCAGGGAGGAGTAGGTGGTCCAGGGAGAGGAGGAGGAGGAGGTAGTCCAGGGAGAGGAGGAGGTTCAGGGAGGAGGAGGAGGAGGTCCAGGGAGAGGAGGAGGATGTGGTGGTCCAGGGAGAGGAGGAGGATGTGGTGGTCCAGGGAGAGGAGGAGGAGGAGGAGGTCCAGGGAGAGGAGGAGGAGGTGGTGGTCCAGGGAGAGGAGGAGGAGGAGGAGGTCCAGGGAGAGGAGGAGGAGGTGGTGGTCCAGGGAGAGGAGGAGGAGGTCCAGGGAGAGGAGGAGGTCCAGGGGAGGAGGAGGTGGTCCAGGGAGAGGAGGAGGGGGTCCAGGGAGAGGAGGGGGAGGAGGAGTAGGTGGTCCAGGGAGAGGAGGAGGAGGAGGAGGAGGTGGTCCAGGGAGAGAAGGAGGAGGTCTAGGGGAGAGGAGGTCCAGGGAGGAGGTCCAGGGAGAGGAGGAGGTCCAGGGAGAGGAGGAGGAGGTCCAGGGAGAGGAGGAGGAGGTCCAGGGAGAGGAGGAGGAGGTCCAGGGAGAGGAGGAGGGGGTCCAGGGAGAGGAGGAGGAGGAGGAGGTCCAGGGAGAGGAGGAGGAGGTGGTCCAGGGAGAGGTGGAGGGGGTCCAGGGAGAGGAGGAGGACGAGGTCTAGGGAGAGGAGCAGGTCCAGGGAGAGGAGGAGGAGGAGGTCCAGGGAGAGGAGGAGGTCCAGGGAGAGGAGGAGGTGAAGGAGGTCCAGGGAGGAGGAAGTCCAGGAAGGAGGAGGAGGTCCAGGGAGAGGAGGAGGAAGAGGAGGTCCAGGGAGAGGAGGAGGTCCAGGGAGATGGAGGAGGTCCAGGGAGGAGGAGGAGGTCCAGGCAGAGGAGGGGGAGGAGGAAGTCCAGTAGAGAAGGAGGAGGTCTAGGGAGGAGGAGGTCCAGGAAGGAGGAGGAGGTCCAGGGAGAGGAGGAGGGAGAGGAGGTCCAGGGAGAGGAGGAGGTCCAGGGAGATGGAGGAGGTCCAGGGAGGAGGAGGAGGTCCAGGCAGAGGAGGGGGAGGAGGAAGTCCAGGGAGAGGAGGAGGTCCAGGGAGTCAAATCTCGCAATGGGATTTGTGCCACAAATGCTAAAACAGCATTTGAAACATTGGCTAGGTAAACAAAACCAAAGCAAGGGTTGCCATCATACCTCTCCTCCTCTCCCTGGACCTCCTGGACCTCCTCCTCCTCCCTGGACCTCCTCCTCCCTGGACCTCCTCCTCTCCCTGGACCTCTTCCTCCTCTCCCTGGACCTCCTCCTCTCCCTGGACCTCCTCCTCCTCTCCCTGGCCCCCTTCCTCCTCCTCTCCCTGGACCACCTCCTCCTCCCTGGACCTCCTCCTCCTCCTCTCCCTGGACCTCCTCCTCCTCCTGTACATATATTAGCCTTTTTGTGCTTTGTATCTAAGTAAGATAATACAGTTACACAATCCATTTTTTGATACTTTAGGATGATTTGTATTTATTATGGATCCCCATTACTCTTCCTGGGGTCTGGCAAAATGAAGGTAGTTATAGAACTTTTAAAACATTACAATACATTCATGACAGAATTCACAACACACTGTGTGTGCCCTCAGGCCCATACTCCACTAACACATATCTACAGTCCATGGTCTGTTCTGGACTTGGGGACTGTGAAGAGACCTCTTGTGGACCTCTTGTCTCATGGTTTGTAAAACATGGCTACCTTCCAAATGGCACCCTATTACCTATATAGTGTTCTAATGAACATGAAGCATGAAAATGCTACTATACGTACCATTGACTTGCATTGAATTTGTGCCACAAATGCTAAGAAGTTAGCACTTGAAACATTGGCTGAAAAACCCAAGCGTGGGTTGCTGTCACACCTTGTCAGTAGACAACCAATGTCATATTGCTTTTTAGATGAACAATCCCTTTAACATTGGGGGGGGGTCTTCAAACTTTTCCCACCTAATAGCATGAACAGCACCATCTTGTGGTCAGAACCTGTATTGTTGTTGTTGGGGTGTTGTGGGTCTGGGTGGCTACTGACCATTCCTTTGGATTCCTCATGTCGGACTCATTGGTAGAAAAAGTTTGGTCCAAATTGGATGTTAGGTACTATATTTATTGAATATTATATGAATCCTATAAATTAAAAATGCCAATTTGGCTGCAATCAATTAGCTTAATTTCTCAGATGTCAAATTATATTTCAACAAAATAATGTTGCAGGAATGCTAATCTCATCTGTTTCTGACAACAGAAATGATTTCAGATCGATCTGAGATGGTGGGTGTGAAAATCCTCTTTGTGCTTTTTGAGGTGGAATGACCCGGTAACCAAACAGTAGTTTAAAAAATATATTGTAACGACATTGTATCAACATGAGAATAACAGATATACATTGTATCAACATGAGAATAACAGATATACATTGTATCAAGATGAGAATTACAGGAAGACATTGTATCAAGATGAGAATAACAGGAAGACATTGTATCAAGATGAGAATTACAGGAAGACATTGTATCAAGATGAGAATAACAGGAAGACATTGTATCAACATGAGAATAACAGGAAGGCATTGTATCAACATGAGAATAACAGGAAGACATTGTATCAAGATGAGAATAACAGGAAGACATTGTATCAAGATGAGAATTACAGGAAGACATTGTATCAATGTGAGAATAACAGGAAGACATTGTATCAACATGAGAATAACAGGAAGACATTGTATCAATGTGAGAATAACAGGAAGACATTGTATCAACATGAGAATAACAGGAAGACATTGTATCAACATGAGAATAACAGGAAGACATTGTATCAACATGAGAATTACAGGAAGGCAATCTGTCTGTCATATTTGATAGGCTCTACCATGAAGAGTCCATTTGAGGTGTTGCAGAAGACCGAGGATGGCAATGTGATTGGCTCAGGACAGAACCACCTGATCAGCAGTCGCCAATGGGAGGACCAGGATGCTGTGTTTAAGTCTGTATACAGGAAGTACATGGTTACTAACCCCAGCAACACTACAGACCCAGAGGACAGACCTAGGTAAACACTACAGTTGAATGAGAGTGGTTAGTCTTAAAATCCTCAGATTGTAATGATAACAGAAAATAAGACCTGACAGGGCCCTGTGTCCTCAGTCTGAATCAGACTATACCCAGACAGCTACTGATGATCTGTTAGGGCCCTGTGTCCTCAGTCTGAATCAGACTATACCCAGACAGCTACTGATGATCTGTTAGGGCCCTGTGTCTGTTAGGGCCCTGTGTCCTCAGTCTGAATCAGACTATACCCAGACAGCTACTGATGATCTGTTAGGGCCCTGTGTCCTCAGTCTGAATCAGACTATACCCAGACAGCTACTGATGATCTGTTAGGGCCCTGTGTCCTCAGTCTGAATCAGACTATACCCAGACATCTACTGATCATCAGTTGAATCATGATTTCCTAGTGAGCCTCTTGTTTTTCCAGCCTCTCGTATCAGTGAGGTATCCAGGGGGGTGGAAAAAAGGGAAGCTTCCGTTTCAAAATTGGACAATAAGAAAGTTGTTTATTGATAATGAGAGGATTAATCTGGCCTGGGTGGCCGTGTAAGGAAGTTGTTGATTGATAATGAGAAGATTAATCTGGCCTGGGTGGCCGTGTAAGGAAGTTGTTGATTGATAATGAGAGGATTAATCTGGCCCGGGCGGCCGTGTAAGCGTGTTTTGCACCTGGTGAAGTTGATTAGTTTTGGAACCAGGCTGCCTCCCGGGTGTGAGCCAGGTGCCCTGCTCTGTCCCACAGCGGACTCCGATCAAAACACAAGTGATGTAATTAAACACTGTAGTTATTAGTGTGATTCTGTGTTTTCACATTACAAAAGGTATTTATTTTGATAAAAACACTTTATCTGCCTTCCCACTGAAAACTAGTTATAAAATCCAAACATGTATTTTATGCAAAAGAGATGTATGTTTCTGGATGATGCACCATGCTGCCTTGTTGACAACATGACCGAGTGATGCAGATTACTGTTCCATTTGAGAAGGGCCACCGACCGGTGCACCTCGGCTCAGCATATTGGAATCCGCCCATTGCTTGCCTTTGGACTTCAATCACTCCATCATGAGCTCATGTTGACATCGACTTTAGACTTGGAAATGAAAGGTGCACTAGTGTTGTAACCGTGGAGATGACATGTTAGTGTTGTAACCATGGAGATGCTGTGTTTGAAGCTGTGTGACCAGTCACTTCCTGCTTCCTGGAGGTCTGTTTCCTGTCCTGGGAGGAGTTAAGCCTCAGACAGGTGGGTTAAGACAATTTAACAAATGTTTTTTCATTACATTTGAATATCATGAATTTGTTTTTAAATATTTTATTGATGCCATCAGTTCTGTATTTAAATCTTTAATTGATGCCATGGGTTCTGTAATTAAATATTGAATTGATGCCATGGGTCCTGTTGCAGATTGAGATCGACAACACATAAAATATAAATTTTATCCACTCTTAAATCAAATGTTTTTATCTTACTCTGTTCTTAGAAGCATCCCTTCTATTTGCAGTAAAATACATCCCCTTTATCAAATTAAAATCAAATGTATTTATAAAGCACTTTTTACATCAGCAGATGTCACTAAGTGCTATACAGAAACCCTGCCTAAAACAACAAGTAATGCAGATGTAGAAGCACTGTGGCTAGGAAACACTTCCTAGAAAGGCAGGAACCTAGGAAGAAACCTAGGGAGGAACCAGGCTCTGAGGTGTGGCCAGTCCTCTTCTGGCTGTGCCGGGTGGAGATTTTAAAAGTACATGGCCATTAAGGCCAGATTGTTCTTCAAGATGTTCAAACATTCATGGATGACCAGCAGGGTCAAATAATAATCACAGTGGTTGTAGAGTGTTCAACATGTCAGTACCCCAGGAGTAAATGTGAGTTGGCTTTTAATAGCCGAACATTCAGAGGTTGAGACAGCAGGTCTGGAACAAGGTAACACGTCTGGTGAACAGGTCAGGGTTCCATAGCCGCAGGCAGAACAGTTGAAACTGGAGCAGCAGCATGGCCAGATGGACTGGGGACAGCCAGGAGTCATCAGGCCAGGCAGTCCAACCTTGAAATCAGCCCTAGCCTGAACAGGGAGCCAGTGTAGAGAGGCTAGCACTAGAGTAATATGATCACATTTTCTGGTTCTAGTGAAGATTCTAGCAGCCGTGTTTAGCAATAACTGAAGTTTATTTAGTGATTTATCTGGGTAGCAGGAGAGTAGAGCATTGCAGTAGTCTAATCTAGAAATGACAAAAGCATGAATTAGCTGCATCATTTTTGGAAAAAAAGTTTCTGAATTTTGGCCTCCCGGGTGGCGAAGTGGTCTAAGGCACTACATCGCAGTGCTACATCGCAGTGCTACATCGCAGTGCTACATCGCAGTGCTACATCGCAGTGCTACATCGCAGTGCTACATCGCAGTGCTACATCGCAGTGCTACATCGCAGTGCTACATCGCAGTGCTACATCGCAGTGCTACATCGCAGTGCTAGATTCTGGGTTCAAGCCCATTGGGCGGTGCACAATTGGCCCAGCGTTGTCCGAGTTTGGGAGGGTTTGGCTGGCAGGGATATCCTTGTCTCATCGCGCACTAGCGACTCCTGTGGCGGTCCGGGCGCAGTGCACGCTGACCAGGTCGCCAACTATTTTGTCCAAGTTTAAAAGTAAAACATTTGCCACCATCCACTTCCTTATGTCTGAAACACAGGCTTCCAGGGTAGGCAAATTTGGTGCTTAATTTTAACCATGTTTCATCGAAATGTCCAGCTGTGTGTCATCCGTATAGCAGTAAAAGTTGACATTGTGTTTCTGAATGACATCATCATCATCTCTGTCATTTACAAAATAGCCTCCAACACTCTACTCAGCAAATTGGATGCAGTCTATCACAGTGCCACCCGTTTTGTCACCAAAGCCACATATACTACTGTCGTGTCTTTGGCTATGCCGGATTAAGTGATATGAAATGCTATTCTATAAAATATTTTCTCTGTAATTAATATTACCTGATTGAGGTAATCATGTAAATGTAATTTACTAGAAAGTCGGGGCACCACAAAATAATATTTATAGAGCTGTTATCTTCCGAATAAACTCTTAAAGACCTAGTAATATTTTACATCAATTGCAGTCAATATAAATCGTCACCTCATCTGAAAGTTGTAAATTCTTGGTTATCTTCATGAACCCTGGCTAACAAGTTGAATCAGCAATACAAAATTGTGTTTATTTATTTACTATTTACTAAATAGGGGTGGCAGGGTAGCCTAGTGGTTAGAGCGTTGGACTAGTAACCAAAAGGTTGCAAGTTCAAATCCCCAAGCTGACAAGGTACAAATCTGTCGTTCTGCCCCTGAACAGGCAGTTAACCCACTGTTCCTAGGCCGTCATTGAAAATAAGAATTAGTTCTTAACTGACTTGCCTAGTTAAATAAAATACCTATTTACTAATCATACAGAATTACATATACACAGAATCAACCATACATTGATAACAAATTACATCATAAAGGAAAACGTCCCTAGATGGAGCAGACATGACAGCTGGTTAAGGAAAGGGGGTTGGGTTTGAGCAAAAGAGTGGGATGACTGAGGAACAAAGGGAAAAGCGGTGCTATTGTAAATACAGTGTCATATGCATTCTAAATTACCGCCTATTTGGAAAAGGAAAATGCAATAAATATTTACTCTGAGCTTCAATAGGTTGGTGGTAGATGGAAGGCCGTGTTGGCCAACAGAGTCCACTACGTTGTATTGTCATCATTGGGTGGTAGACGGGATACTCTGTCTGTCCTCTCCTAGCCCACGTTTACAGCGACCGCTGCTAACTCAACGGCTAGGAGGTATCACTTCTGTAGTGAGTTCAAATTTCATACCATTCGCAACCAAAGCTCACGCTGAGGTTGGTTTAGTTCTGTAGTTGACATGTTAGTCATTTTCAACATATGAACCATCATTCTCGGAACAGGAGGTTACATTTTCGTCAAGGGCTTATATAGTGGAGGGAGAGAGAGGTGTGTTTCATAGTTTGTCTCTTCACAGGGGCGGGCCACTGATTGAGAAGAGCTCCAATCTTATGAAAACCCAATTCTCTCATTTGAAGCTAAAATGACATTTAATCTTTTCACAAATAGTTTCATTTAAATTGCATTTAAATTGCACAACAATTCCATGTGAATCTGATAACTATAATGTGTAGACTTTCCCAGATACAGTTTATGTGGTCCTGTCATCAGTCATAATGTCTCAGATGACAACCGAACTGACATCATATTCATTAAGTACCAACGCATATTTTCAACTGGTTCTATTACCGAAATATGGTTCCTTTCCTTCCACTTGTTTGATGTTCCCAGACTCTCTATGTTTAACAAAGGCTATTCAAGAGTCCCTCAGTAGAGTTGGAGAGAGAGGGAAGGGAGAAAGGTATTTATGGGGGGGATCATAAACCTTACCCACAGGCCAACGTCATGACACTACCCACCACTGCGACCTGTATGCTCTCGTTGGCTGGCACTCACTTCATATTCGTCGGCAAACCCACTGGCTCCGCGTCATCCATAAGTCTCTGCTTGGTAAAGCCCCGCCTTATCTAAGCTCACTGATCACCATAGCAGCACCCGTCCGTAGCACACGCTCCAGCAAGTATATTTCACTGGTCACCCCCAAAGCCAAATCCTCCTTTGGCCGCCTTTCCTTCCAGTTCTCTGCTGCCAATGACTGGAACGAATTGCAAATATCACTGAAGCTGGAGAATCATATCTCCCTCACTAACGTTAAGCACCAGCTGTCAGATCAGCTCAAAGATCACTGCACCTGTACATAGCCCATCTGTAAATAGCCCATCCAATTGGCCAAGCATCGTCAATTGGCCAAGCATCGTCCGGGTTAGGGAGCGCTTGGTCGGTAGGGATGTCCTTGTCTCATCGCGCACCAGCGACTCCTGTGGCGGTCCGGGCGCAGTGCGCGTTAACCAAGGTTGCCAGGTGCACGGTGTTTCCTCCGACACATTGTTGCGGCTGGCTTCCGGGTTGGATGCGCGCTGTGTTAAGACGCAGTGCGGCTTGGTTGGGTTGTGTATCGGAGGACACATGACTTTCAACCTTCGTCTCTCCCGAGCCCATACAGGAGTTGTAGCGATGAGACAAGATAGTAGCTACTAAAAACAATTGAATACCACGAAATTGGGGAGAAAAAGGGGTAAAAAAATAAAAATAATCTTTGTCCTCATGTGCAGTTGCTAACCGTAGTCTTCCTTGCTGAGCAGCCTTTCAGGTTATGTCGATATAGGACTTGTTTTACTGTGGATATAGATACTTTTGTACTTTTGTACCTGTTTCCTCCAGCATCTTCACAAGGTCCTTTGCTGTTGTTCTGGGATTGATTTGCACTTTTTGCACAAAAGTACGTTCATCTCTAGGAGACAGAACGCCTCTCCTTCCTGAGTGTTATGACGGCTGCGTGGTCCCATGGTGTTTATACTTGCGTACTATTGTTTGTAATTATGAACGTGGTACCTTCAGGCGTTTGGAAATTGCTCCCAAGGATGAACCAGACTTGTGGAGGTCTACAATAGTTTTTTCTGAGGTCTTGGCTGATTTATGATTTCTTTTGATTTTCCCATGATGTCAATCAAAGAGGCACTGAGTTTGAAGGTAGGCCTTGAAATATATCCACAGGTACACCTCCAATTGACTCAAATTATGTCAATTAGCCTATCAGAAGCTTCTACAGCCATGACGTCATTTTCTGGAATTTTCCAAGCTTTTTAAAGGCATAGTCAACTTAGTGTATGTAACTTCTGACCCACTGGAATTGTGATACAGTGAAATAATCTGTCTATAAACAATTGTTGTGTAACGATTCTCGTCCTCCTCTTCTGAGGAGGAGTAGTAAGAAGGATCAGAGGAACAATGCGCAGCGTGGTAAGTGTCCATATTGTATTTATGATATGAACACAAAACAAAAACGAGAACGAAACGAAACAGTCCTGAACGGTGAAATACAAAACACAGAGCAGAAAATAATCACCCACGAAACACAGGTGAAAAAAGGCTACCTAAGTATGAATCTCAATCAGAGACAAGTAACAACACCTGCCTCTGATTGAGAACCATACCATACCAGGCCAAACGCAAAACACAACATAGAAAAACGAACATAGACAACCCACCCAACTCACGCCCTGACCATACTAAAACAAAGACATAATAAAAGAACTAAGGTCAGAACGTGACATGTTGGAAAAATGACTTGTGTCATACACAAGTAGATGTCCTAGCCGACTTGCCAAAACTAGTTTGTTAACAAGACATTTGTGGTGGATGAAAAACGAGTTTTAATGATTCCAACCTAAGTGTATGTAAATATCTGACTTATTATTTGCCTCCAAGCGAGCATAGAAGTAGTTTTCCCTTTGATCTGTTTGTTAACCTGGCTTTCGAAATATTTTAGAATGATTTTATTTGTCTCGAAGAGAGCGTAGAAGTAGTTTAGCTCATCTGGTAGGCTCGTGTCACTGGGCAGCTCTTGGCTGTGCTTCCCTTTGTAGTCTGTAATGGTTTGCATGTCCTGCCACATCCGACGAGCGTCAGAGCCGGTGTCGTACGATTCAATCTTAGTCCTGTATTGACGCTTTGCCTGTTTGATGGTTGTCGGAGGGCATATTGGGATTTGTTATCAGCTTCAGGGTTCGTCCCGCTCCTTGAAAGCGGCAGCTCTAGCCTTTAGCTCAGTGCGGATGTTGCCTGTAATCTATGGCTTCTGGTTAGGGTATGTACATACTGTCACTGTGGGGATGACGTCATCAATGCACTTATTGATGAAGCCAATGTCTGTGGTGGTATACTCCTCAATGCCATCGGAGGAATCCCGGAACATATTCCTGTCTGTACTAGCAAAACAGTCCTGTAGTTTAGCATCTGCTTCACCTGACCACTTTTTTATAGACCGAGTCACTGGTGCTTCCTGCTTTAATTCTTCTATTATTATGCGTCGGTCATCGATTTTATTTTTCTCTGCCTTCTCGTCATGCAAATGACGATCTGGGCCTGTTCCCGGGAAAACAGTCATTCACATCAGGCTCGGTAAAGGAAAAGTATTCTGCCAGTTCGTGGTCAGTAATCGCAGTTCTGATGTCCAGAAGTTATATTCGGTCATAAGATATGGTAGCAGCAACATTATGTACAAAATAAGTTAAAATAATACATTACAAACAACGCAAAGAAACAAACAAAAAAACACAATTGGATAGGAACATGTAAAATGTGTCTTCACTATTATTTTTCAATGTAGAAAGTAGTAAAAATAAAGATAAACCTTGAATGAGTCGGTGTGTCAACTTCTGACTGTAGGCCGATAGTTTTTTAAAACATTTTCCAGGTAAAGGTTTGACTTTTTCAAGAGAGGCTTTATGACCGCCACTTTTTAGTGAGTTTGGTTCACATCCGACGGATAGGGAGCCATTTATTATGTTCAACAGAGGAGGGCCAAGCACAGGAAGCAGCTCTTTCAGTAGTTTAGTTGGAATAGGGTCACAATGCAGCTAGAAGGTTTAGAAGCCATGACTATTTTCATGAATTGGTCAAGAGATACTATTGTTCCTCGGTCCTGGCAGTTTATTTTTATTTAACTAGGCAAGTCAGTTAAGAACAAATTCTTTTTTACAATGACAGCCTAGGAACAGTGGGTCAACTGCCTTGTTCAGGGGCAGAACGACAGAGATTATGCCATTATATTATGCCTGAACAAGGCAGTTGACCCACTGTTCCTAGGCTGTCATTGTAAAAAAGACTCCCCGTAAGCTCGGGGATTTGATCTAGCAACCTTTCGGTTACTGGCCCAATGCTCTAACCACTAGGCTACCTGCCACCCCAGTTCAATGATACTATTATACTATTGGTCCTAGATCCTGGCAGTTCAGGGCAGACTCAGGACAACTGATTCCATGTCGCCTGTCTGTCTCTCTCTCCAGGAGGAGTGGCTGTAGCTGTGTGTCTGTGGTGGAGCGGCAGACACAATCTGCTGCAGTACTTACTGTGTAAAGCTCCCAGAGACAAACCAGGTAGGTTGGGGGTCATTTAGTCACATGTACTATGCGATAACAGTAGGATCTGTGATGTTAAAAAATATCCTGAGTTTGTATTCAAGTGTCTGATCTAGGATCAGTTTTAACATTGAGATTATTACAAATATAATTACATGGACAGGGGGGAACTGATCCTAGACTCTGAAAGGCTTTATGAATACAGGCCCTTCTACTGTATGTCAGTATATTACCAGAATGTTCTGGGTGTAGTATATGTTCATGACCAGCAGGAGGCCAGCAGCTTTAAAAATGTTTATTAAAAAAATGTTTTTACCTTTATTTAACTAGACAAGTCAGTTAATAAGAACACATTCTTATTTACAATGACGGCCTACCAGGGAACAGTGGGTTTATTGCCTTGATTTGCCCAGATTTTTACCTTGTCAGCTCGGGGATTCAATCCAGCAACCTTTCAGTTACTGGCCCAACGCTCTAACCGCTAAGCTACCTGCCGCCCCAAAAGTAGCTTCTCATCATGTTGTCTCTTTGTTCCAGACCCGGAGCCCAAGCCTGATGCGTTGTGGCCTAATGCCCAGGAGATCCTGTGTTCTGCTGTTAGCAGCTGTACTAGACACATAACTCTGGGACTGGTTACTGGACTGGTCACTGTCTGGGACAGACACTTAGGTGAGTTCACTGTGCATACAGTTACCTAAATGTTACACTAAATATCTGTGTGTCCCTTTCTGAAAAGACTGCGCATGCACAATAATGTTGAGATTGATGAAGTGTCCAGTTCTAAATCAGACCTGTGGTAAACCTGTGTACGCGTGAACGAGCATTAAAACTCCGCTTGGAAAACAATAACACCCTCATTTGCTGTGTGCTTTGGAAGTATTGGAATTAGGCCAAGACAGTTTCTAAGGAAATATCAATTCATGGTGAACTTGATCACGTCTTTGGAGGGGTTGGCATGTTTCCTTTTGCACTGACATTTGCTGTAGCCTTTCTGTCTGTTTCTGAAAGACTAAAATAATGACACATTGTTGTGGACCTGTAAAAATACAGTTTGAATTCAATAATGTTTTGTCTCGGCCTTAGGCCTATACATCACGGTGGCGAGGCATATGAACTAACAGGTTATAGAGCAAACAACGCAATTATCACAACACAGGTTGGAATATGGCTTTTATTTCTGTCTTGGCTTCCCCAGTGATTTTACCCAGGCATTGCTACTGGTTCCACCTGATGGCGAAACTGGAGTTGCATCGCATCTGCTTCATGCACAAATGTTGTTTCCATGACCAGAGAAAGGGTAGTGGTGCATGGGTAAAATCACTGGGGCCATATTACAACCTATGTTTTGTGATGAATTCTGTTTGCTCTGTAATCTGTTTGTTCATATGCCACCGTGGTATATAGGCCTAAGGCGGAGACAATAAGAAGACATAGTGGCTGAATCAAGAGAGCCACCTCTGTCCGGTGGAGTCCACAAAGCATATTGCATGTAGCAAATAGTTACATGACCTACAGCACGGTCAAGCAAGTTAATGTTACCGCAAGTGACAAAGAAAACAGGAGCTGCCTCCAGCACCTACTGGTAGAGAAACACCAATGCCAATCCTCCTCTCTTTCATGTTGACGAAACGGTCTATGACTCTGTCATACAGTGCACGCTTTTATTTTGTTGTCCAAGGCTACCTGGCTAAAATGCTTGCTCGCTAGCCTAACTTCCTTTCATGGGCAAGTTAGCTAGTTTAATGAAAAGCATGAACTGGTGCACACCCAGAGAAAATGGTTTAGTGTAGAGGTGCTGATTAACGGAGAATTTGATTTATTTTACTAGGCAGGTCAGTTAAGAACAAATTCTTATTTTCAATGACGGCCTAGGAACAGTGGGTTAACTGCCTGTTCAGGGGCAGAACGACAGATTTGTACCTTGTCAGCTCGGGGATTTGAACTTGCAACCTTTCAGTTATTATTCCAACACTCTAACCACTAGGCTACCCTGCAGCCCCGATAACCTGGAAGCTATGAAAACAAAGACAGTTGCACACTCCATATACAGTGGGGAGAACAAGTATTTGATACACTGCAGATTTTGCAGGTTTATAGGTAATGAGTGGAGAACAGGAGGGCTTCTTAAAGAAAAACTAACAGGTCTTTGAGAGCTGTAATTCTTACTGTTTGGTAGGTGATCAAATACTTATGTCATGTAATAAAATGCAAATTAATTACTTAAAAATCATACAATGTGATTTTCTGGATTTTTGTTTTAGATTCCATCTCTCACAGTTGAAGTGTACTGTCAAGAAGCAGTGCGGCCTGGTTTGGTTGTGTTTCAGAGGATGCACGGCTCTCAACCTTTGCCTCTCCTGAGCCGCACGGGAGTTGCAGCGATGATGCACGACTGTAACTTCCAATTGGGTACCATGAAAAAGGGGTTAAAATAAAATAGATGGGGCCTCCCGGGAGGTCTAGGGGACTGCATCACAGAGCTAGCTGTGCCACCAGAGACTCTGGGTTCAGCCCAGGCTCTGTCGCAACCGGCCGCGACCGGGAGGTCTAGGGGACTGCATCACAGCGCTAGCTGTGCCACCAGAGACTCTGGGTTCAGCCCAGGCTCTGTCGCAGCCGGCCGCGTCCGGGAGGTCTAGGGGACTGCATCACAGCGCTAGCTATGCCACCAGAGACTCTGGGTTCGCCCAGGCTCTGTCGCAGCCGGCCGTGACCGGGAGGTCTAGGGGACTGCATCACAGCGCTAGCTGTGCCACCAGAGACTCTGGGTTCACGCCCAGGCTCTGTTGCAGCTGGCCGCGACCGGGAGGTCCGTGGGGCGACGCACAATTGGCCTAGCGTCGTCCGGGTTAGGGAGAGCTTGGCCGGTAGGGATATCCTTGTCTCATCGTGCACCAGCGACTCCTGTGGCGGGCCAGGCGCAGTGCATGCTAACTAAGGTCGCCAGGTGCACTGTGTTTCCTCCGACACATTGGTGTGGCTGGCTTCAAGGTTGGATGCGCGCTGTGTTAAGAAGCAGTGCGGTTTGGTTGGGTTGTGTTTCGGAGGACGCATGGCTTTCGACCCTCGTCTCTCCCGAAGGTTTATTTAAAAATAAAAATGTTTCGGCATCACTGCTTTCTTCAGGGTCAGAAGAAGTCACAGTGATGCTGAAACACCATTGGTGTTTTTTACCCAATAAATTACAGGGAGGTTATATAGAGTGTGCAACTCTTTGTTTTGATAGCCAACGTTAGCTAGTTAACATTAGCCTTCTGCATATTCAACTTCCATCCTCCCAGTCCAGGGGCAAAAACAATGTATGAATTAATAGTTGGATCTGAATCGTCATTATAATCATTGGCCAGTACGGAAAATTAAGTTAAACCACAAGTCCAAATCGCTATCGCCATCCATAGCTAATTTAGGAAAGGGACAATTTTTGCTAGCTGGTGTTGGATTCGAAATGTTGAACATTGAGCTATTAAAGACATGATAGATCAGACGCATAGTATATTAAGAAGTGAGATCTGTAGAAAAACAGAGTGGCTGTGGAATGTACTGGGTGGACGGGAGGAGATCAAAGGATTGCTATAGGGGAGACAGAAGGAGGGGTTGAGGTCAGGAGGTGGGGTCAGATCCCCTGAAGGGAGTAATAAGGGTTTAGTATCCTGTTACCCTCTTCCTGTGGAACCATAAGATGTAAGAATTGGAGAGAAGGAGGAGTGTCTTAAGGGGAATATATATATACCTGTGATGGGAGAAATGTTGGGTTGTCTGAATTACAGCTGTAAAGACACTCTGGGAAGAATTAAACTTGGTTAAGCTTCTCTAGTGTCCGTGAGTTATTTACTCTGAAAAATAAGAACCAAACACTAGCCACCGGAGGACAACAAGGCAACGAGATACAACAATTCAAGTTGTTTCTGCCAATGACGGATTGCTCTCGATGTGATGTAATTTGGAGTGAAGCCAAAACCAAACTGGCTTCCCTTGACACTTTTGTATATATATTTTTTTGGTGTGCCAGGACCATTCACAGTTCAGCTCAACGCTGATTGGCTATTATTATTGTAATGGAGACGCAGGGAGCCATGAAGCAGGTGCAGTTGGTGTGTTTAAAAGGAACGCGTCTAAACATGAAAAAAGGAAACAATTCTCCCTAATGGGTGATACAGCAGAGTACTAGATAAAGAGAGAGTAATCATTGAGTGATGAAGTCCAGGTATGCCTCATGATGGGTCGCAGTTGTGTGTAATGATTGTTGCCAGGGCCGGGGGTTAGGAGACAGGCAACGCCGAGCACCGGAGCGGACGTATGTAAACTTCCGACCAACTGTACTCCGCCCAGGGAACCTGGCCACTACCCCTGTCGGTCCTGTCAGTGACTCCTCAGGAACCTCCCCAGCTCCTGATTGGTCCTCTCCACCTGCTCTTTGGACTGAGGCCGGTACATTGACTGTGACCCCCAACTTCTCCATGAATGCTCTCCATACATACTCCTTATGTACTCCAGGTTCCAATGGTCAATGAGGATGAGAAATGGGTCCGTGGTTCCCTCCAGCCAGTGTCTCCACTCCTCTAATGCAACTTCCCCACCAGGAGCTCCCTGTCACCGACGTCATAGTTCCTTTCTGCAGGAGACAGTTTTTTAGAGTAGTATGCACATGGATACAATTTTTGTGGATTACCTTGATGGTGTGACAGGACAGCCCCCACGCCCACTTCTGAGGTGTCCACCTCCACCACGAAGGGCAACGTAGGATCTGGGGGTTTCAGCAACGGGGCAGAGGTGAAACGCTCCTTCAGTAGGTGTAAGGCCTCATCAGCTGCAGAACTTCACACCAACTTCCGGGGGACCGGTGGTGGAAGTTGGCAAACCCCAACATTTATGTAGTCCCTTTATGGTGGTTGGGATCGGCCATGACCTGACTGCATCGACCTTCCTCTCCTCCAGAACCACTCCCTGCGGGCTGATCCGATATCCCAAGAAGGAACTGGCACTTCTCCGCTTTGATATACAGATGGTTCTCCAGGAGGCGTTCCAGGACGTCCTGGATGTGGGCGACGTGATCATCCAAGTTGGCTGAGTAGATCAGGATGTCATCGATATACACGACCACCTGATGCCCAGGCATGTCCCAGAACACCTCGTTAACAAATGCCTGGAACACCGACGGAGTGCCCAGACATCATGCTGAAGGCCGTCTTCCATTCATCCCCCTCCCGGATAAGGATGAAATTGTAGGCCTCCGCAGGTCCAACTTAATAAAAAAAATGGTCCCCACGGAGCAGTTTGATCGGCCGGGCAAAGCCAGGAGGGGCTAACAGTTCTTGGTGGTGATGGCATTGAGACCTCTGTAGACACTACACAGAGAAAGACCCCCCTCCTTCTTGGCCACGAAGAAGAAACCTGCCGACACAGGGCAGGTGAATGGGCTGATAAAACCCTGTTGGAGGGCCTCCATAGCCTTGGTTTGAGCCCCTGACAGGGGGTAGATGCGGCTGCGCAGAGTCTGTAAGCAGGTTGATTAAAACAGTCCCAGATGCGATGAGGAGGGAGACAGGTGGTGCGGGTCTTGGACAAAACGTCCCTGAGATCCTGGTAAACCTCAACTGGTAAACCTCACATCTCAACTGACGTGGAACCACAAGGTCTTCTGTCATCCGGGTGCCCAGGCAGTGATCTCCTTTCTTGACCAGGAGATGGTGGGGTCGTGGCGTTAGAGCTACCGGAGGCCGTTGTGTGTAATGATGGGTTGCCTGGGACGATGGTTAGATCGGCGACGTTGAGCGCCAGAGTGGGAGTAGACGTGACAATTTTATACTTTTTTTTTAATCAATGGAGGCCAAGTGCTTGCTGGCTTCCTTTGCAATGCTATCGGCGGCAACAATGTCATACTTTTTGATCAGACCGCAACAGATAGTTGGCCCACACATAAAGAGACAGAAGGGCGCTGTTTTGCTCGCTTGGATGCTTTTTCCGGTGAGATACATTCAGCCTCATGCGAATTGAAGGAGAATTATGAAACAGAGAGAGAAAAAAGATAATAGTTTTTTTTTCTTGGTAAATTTTTGGGGAAGCTTGGCTTCCCTTGGCTTCCATGAATACACACCACTGGTTGTTAATAATAGTACAAAAAACAGTGTTGACAGTAATGAATAAAAACAGTGTTGACAGTAATGAATAAAAACAGTGTTGACAGTAGTGAATAAAAACAGTGTTGACAGTGGTGAATTAAAACAGTGTTGACAGTAGTGAATAAAAACAGTGTTGACAGTAGTGAATAAAAACAGTGTTGACAGTAGTGAATAAAAACAGTGTTGACAGTAGTGAATAAAAACAGTGTTGACAGTAGTGAATTAAAACAGTGTTGACAGTGGTGAATTAAAAAAACAGTGTCATAAAAACAGACAGTGTTGTGAATAAAAACAGTGTTGACAGTAGCATGAATAAAAACAGTGTTGACAGTAATGAATAAAAAAGTGTTGACAGTAGTGAATAAAAACAGTGTTGAAGTAGTGAATTAAAAAAGTGTTGACATTTGTAGTGAATTAAAAAACAACAGCAACATTTTCACAAAAGCCAGATAACCAAATAATAAAATCATTTACCTTTGAAGAGCTTCTGATGTTGTGAATTTCCCAGCCACATACCAAAAAAGTGTAGGAGACAGTGCGCCTGAATAAAACCTTGCTGTGCAGTCGGGACGTGGAAACTGTAGGATTAATCAAAATTGCTGACGGAATCATGGCAAAGTTGTTGGATGGTGTTTTTTGAGCTATAAACATGCAGTTCATGGAAGTCTTGCCCCATGGAAAAAGCAGGTAATCAAACCTTCCTGTAGGCGCAGGAATCGGGCGGACAAATTAAATGTGGTCTCTAAAATGGTCAATCTTCCAACGATCTGCCTACAAGTACGTCACAATGCTGCAAGACACCTTGGGGAAAACAGAAAGGGGCAGACTCATTCCTCTTGCGTTCACAGCCATATAGGAATCATGAAAAACAGTGCCTCAAAAATCCTTGTCATTTCCTGGATGCCAAGTCATCTTGGTTTTTAAAGCTCACGTGAAAAGTGCACGCACAGAGAAACATTTGGGCTTCTGAATCAAGTCACCTACCGTCAACAGGGCTTATAAATCAGCATCTTTGTGACACCTACTTGTCAACAGGGCGTTTTTCTCCAAAAATCAAATGCGCCACCATCAAGTGTAAGAGGTTAAAAGTTATGAGATCTTATGTAAGTATCAAACCTTGCTGTGGTCGGGATCGTGGAAGCTGTAGGCTGTATCAAACCTTGCTGCACCGGAATCGTGGAAGCTGTAGGCATGGTGATTTGAATCCGATTGCACGGCACTCAATTTAGCTACAGTCCTTCCTGAGGCGGAGTTTGTCTTTTCAGACAAATTAAAGGGTTAAAATGGGAACACTGTCTACCCAGAGCGCAGGGCTTCTGAATCAAGTGCACCTACCGTCAACATGGCTTCTGAATCAAGTGCACCTACCATCAAGAAGGCGTTTGAATCAAGTGCACCTACCGTCAACAGGGCTTCTGAATCAAGTGCACCTACCGTCAACAGGGCTTCTGAATCAAGTGCACCTACCGTCAACAGGGCTTCTGAATCAAGTGCAACTACCGTCAACAGGCTTCTGAATCAAGTGCACCTACCGTCAACAGGGCTTCTGAATCAAGTGCACCTACCGCCAACAGGGCTTCTGAAACAAGTGCACCTACCGCCAACAGGGCTTCTGAATCAAGTGCACCTACCGCCAACATTGCTTCTGAATCAAGTGCACCTACCGCCAACAGGGCTTCTAAATCAAGTGCACCTACCGTCAACAGGGCTTCTGAATCAAGTGCACCTACCGCCAACAGGGCTTCTGAATCAAGTGCACCTACCGTCAACAGGGCTTCTGAATCAAGTGCACCTACCGCCAACAGGGCTTCTGAATCAAGTGCAACTACCGCCAACAGGGCTTCTGAATCAAGTGCACCTACCGCCAACAGGGCTTCTGAATCAAGTGCACCTACCGCCAACAGGGCTTCTGAATCAAGTGCACCTACCGTCAACAGGGCTTCTGAATCAAGTGCACCTACCGTCAACAGGGCTTCTGAACCAAGTGCACCTACCGCCAACAGGGCTTCTGAATCAAGTGCACCTACCGTCAACAGGGCTTCTGAATCAAATGCACCTACCGCCAACAGGGCTTCTGAATCAAGTGCACCTTTCAACAGGGCTTCTGAATCAAGTGCACCTACCGCCAACAGGGCTTCTGAATCAAGTGCAACTACCGCCAACAGGGCTTCTGAATCAAGTGCACCTACCGCCAACAGGGCTTCTGAATCAAGTGCACCTACCGTCAACAGGGCTTCTGAACCAAGTGCACCTACCGCCAACAGGGCTTCTGAATCAAGTGCACCTACCGTCAACAGGGCTTCTGAATCAAATGCACCTACCGTCAACAGGGCTTCTGAATCAAATGCACCTACCGTCAACAGGCTTCTGAATCAAGTGCACCTACCGTCAACAGGGCTTCTAAATCAAGTGCACCTACCGTCAACAGGGCTTCTGAATCAAGTGCACCTACCGTCAACAGGCTTCTGAATCAAGTGCACCTACCGTCAACAGGGCTTCTAAATCAAGTGCAGGATAGGGCTTCTGAATCAAGTGCACCTCTCATAGGGCTTCTGAATCAAGTTTCAACAGTGCTTTATGCACCTAACAGGGCTTCTGAATCAAATGCACCTACCGTCAACAGGGCTTCTGAATCAAGTGCACCTACCGTCAACAGGGCTTCTGAATGCACCAACGCCAACAGGCTTCTGAATCAGTGCATGCCAACAGGCTTCTGAATCAAGTTTTGATGCCAACAGGCTTCTGAATCAAGTGCACCTACCGCCAACAGGCTTCTGAATCAAGTGCAACCGTCAACAGGGCTTCTGAATCAAGTGCACCTACCGTCAACAGGCTTCTGAATCAAGTGCACCTACCGTCAGCAGGGCTTCTAAATCAAGTGCACCTTTGTCAACAGGGCTTCTGAATCAAATTACCGTCAACAGGGCTTTGAATCAAATGTTTCAACAGGGCTTCTGAATCAAGTGCACCTACCGTCAACAGGGCTTCTGAATCAAGTGCACCTACCGTCAACAGGCTTTGAATCAAGTGCACCTCTGCCAACAGGCTTCTGAATCAAGTGCACCTGCCAACAGGCTTCTGAATCAAGTGGCCAACAGGGCTTCTGAATCAAATGCACCTACCGCCAACAGGGCTTCTGAATCAAGTGGACAGGGCTTCTGAATCAAGTGCACCTACCGTCAACAGGGCTTCTGAATCAAATGCACCTACCGCCAACAGGGCTTCTGAATCAAGTGCACCTACCGTCAACAGGGCTTCTGAATCAAGTGCACCTACCGCCAACAGGGCTTCTGAATCAAGTGCAACTACCGCCAACAGGGCTTCTGAATCAAGTGCACCTACCGCCAACAGGGCTTCTGAATCAAGTGCACCTACCGTCAACAGGGCTTCTGAACCAAGTGCACCTACCGCCAACAGGGCTTCTGAATCAAGTGCAATACCGTCAACAGGGCTTCTGAATCAAATGCACCTACCGTCAACAGGGCTTCTGAATCAAATGCACGACGTCAACAGGCTTCTGAATCAAGTGCACCTACCGTCAACAGGGCTTCTAAATCAAGTGCACCTACCGTCAACAGGGCTTCTGAATCAAGTGCACCTACCGTCAACAGGCTTCTGAATCAAGTGCACCTACCGTCAACAGGGCTTCTAAATCAAGTGCACCTACCGTCAACAGGGCTTCTGAATCAAGTGCACCTACCGTCAACAGGGCTTCTGAATCAAGTGCACCTACCGTCAACAGTGCTTCTGAATCAAATGCACCTACCGTCAACAGGGCTTCTGAATCAAATGCACCTACCGTCAACAGGGCTTCTGAATCAAGTGCACCTACCGTCAACAGGGCTTCTGAATCAAGTGCACCTACCGCCAACAGGCTTCTGAATCAAGTGCACCTACCGCCAACAGGCTTCTGAATCAAGTGCACCTACCGCCAACAGGCTTCTGAATCAAGTGCACCTACCGTCAGGCTTCTGAATCAAGTGCACCTACCGTCAGGGCTTCTGAATCAAGTGCACCTACCGTCAACAGGCTTCTGAATGAATCAAGTGAATCACCTACCGTCTAGCTTCTGAATCAAGTGCACCTTCAACAGGGCTTCTGAATCAAGTGCACCTACCGTCAACAGGGCTTCTGAATCAAGTGCACCTACCATCAACAGGGCTTCTGAATTGCACCTAGTCATGCACCTGCCAACAGGGCTTCTGAATCAAGTGCACCTACCGCCAACAGGGCTTCTGAATCAAGGCACCTACCTCAACAGGCTTCTGAATCAAGTGCACCTACCGCCAACAGGGCTTCTGAATCAAGTGCACCTACCAGGGCCAAAGGGCTTCTGAATCAAGTGCACCTACCGCCAACAGGGCTTCTATCCGTCAACAGGGCTTCTGAATCAAGTGCACCTACCGATCAACAGGGCTTCTGAATCAAGTGCACCTACCGCCAACAGGGCTTGCACCTGAAGGGCTTCTGAATCCAAGTGCACCTACCGTCAACAGGGCTTCTGAATCAAGTGCACCATCAACAGGGCTTCTGAATCAGGTGCACCTACCGCCAACAGGGCTTCTGAATCAAGTGCACCTACCGTCAACAGGGCTTCTGAATCAAGTGCACCTACCGTCAACAGGGCTTCTGAATCAAGTGCACCTACCGTCAACAGGGCTTCTGAATCAAGTGCACCTACCGTCAACAGGGCTTCTGAATCAAGTGCACCTACCACCAACAGGGCTTCTGAATCAAATGCACCTTTAGGAATAAAAACAGAAAGGAGTGCAAGTTTTTATCGTTGGCTTTTCTACCGAAATGTTTGGTGGTCGACTAGGAATGTCTTGAAGATCCAGTCGATTGACCGGTTGGTGACCATTGGTCTAAAGTTTGCGTGAGGATAAGCACATTCTCATATTTTATTTTTTATTTAACCGTTATTTAATATCAAGTTCAGTTTTTATGAATGCCAACTTTTGCCTGAACCAGTGCATGTTTTGGGATATATTTTGATGCATACGCAACGTTTATAAATGAGGCCCTTGGTAAAAAGCGCACAACCAAAATATTTCAAAGTAAATGTTTTCTTATTTCTTTGTTTTGTTTACCTCAGTTATAAGTTTCCATTTCATATGTACAGACCCTGGAGCCTATTTGTTATCTGTGTAAGGACCTAGCTGCGCTGTATGGATTTATTCCTAATTGGATTAAGTGAATATGACTATGTGCAGTAAGTCTCTCATCTCTCTCCTCCATTATGTAGGTCTTCCTCTGTCTGTTGTCTCAGTGGAAGCAGACAGTGTGTTCAGCAGCATAATATTTGTGGATTACTGGCCTAGTACGACTACTGAGGATGCCCTACACAGCCAGGGTCCGAACCACAGCAGCACACAGGTCCATCTACTGGTCACCTGTAAGAGTGGAGCATGTCATCTAGTCGACGCAGGAAGAGGACTGGACTCTCATAATGTCACACAACTATCAGAAAGGTTTACAGTATTCTGTTCTACACAAGGTTAACTTGAATAACCCATACCAAGTTACATTACATAAGCATTGATAGAAACATGATGCAGAGCTCTATAACTTCCTGTCTACTATGTTTCAGACCATAAGATCCAGGCTGTTTCCCCTCCCTCTATAACTTCCTGTCTACTATGTTTCAGACCATCAGATCCAGGCTGTTTCCCCTCCCTCTATAACTTCCTGTCTACTATGTTTCAGACCATAAGATCCAGGCTGTTTCCCCTCCCTCTATAACTTCCTGTCTACTATGTTTCAGACCATCAGATCCAGGCTGTTTCCCCTCCCTCTATAACTTCCTGTCTACTATGTTTCAGACCATCAGATCCAGGCTGTTTCCCCTCCCTCTATAACTTCCTGTCTACTATGTTTCAGACCATCAGATCCAGGCTGTTTCCCCTCCCTCTATAACTTCCTGTCTACTATGTTTCAGACCATCAGATCCAGGCTGTTTCCCCTCCCTCTATAACTTCCTGTCTACTATGTTTCAGACCATCAGATCCAGGCTGTTTCCCCTCCCTCTATAACTTCCTGTCTACTATGTTTCAGACCATCAGATCCAGGCTGTTTCCCCTCCCTCTATAACTTCCTGTCTACTATGTTTCAGACCATCAGATCCAGGCTGTTTCCCCTCCCTCTATAACTTCCTGTCTACTATGTTTCAGACCATCAGATCCAGGCTGTTTCCCCTCCCTCTATAACTTCCTGTCTACTATGTTTCAGACCATCAGATCCAGGCTGTTCCCCTCCCCCTCTATAACTTCCTGTCTACTATGTTTCAGACCATCAGATCCAGGCTGTTTCCCCTCCCTCTATAACTTCCTGTCTACTATGTTTCAGACCATCAGATCCAGGCTGTTTCCCCTCCCTCTATAACTTCCTGTCTACTATGTTTCAGACCATCAGATCCAGGCTGTTTCCCCTCCCTCTATAACTTCCTGTCTACTATGTTTCAGACCATCAGATCCAGGCTGTTTCCCCTCCCTCTATAACTTCCTGTCTCTCCTGTCAGACCATCAGATCCAGGCTGTTTCCCCTCCCTCTATAACTTCCTGTCTACTATGTTTCAGACCATCAGATCCAGGCTGTTTCCCCTCCCTCTATAACTTCCTGTCTACTATGTTTCAGACCATCAGATCCAGGCTGTTTCCCCTCCCTCTATAACTTCCTGTCTACTATGTTTCAGACCATCAGATCCAGGCTGTTTCCCCTCCCTCTATAACTTCCTGTCTACTATGTTTCAGACCATCAGATCCAGGCTGTTTCCCCTCCCTCTATAACTTCCTGTCTACTATGTTTCAGACCATCAGATCCAGGCTGTTTCCCCTCCCTCTATAACTTCCTGTCTACTATGTTTCAGACCATCAGATCCAGGTTTCCCCTCCCTCTATAACTTCCTGTCTACTATGTTTCAGACCATCAGATCCAGGCTGTTTCCCTCCCTCTATAACTTCCTGTCTACTATGTTTCAGACCATCAGATCCAGGCTGTTTCCCCTCCCTCTATAACTTCCTGTCTACTATGTTTCAGACCATCAGATCCAGGCTGTTTCCCCTCCCTCTATAACTTCCTGTCTACTATGTTTCAGACCATCAGATCCAGGCTGTTTCCCCTCCCTCTATAACTTCCTGTCTACTATGTTTCAGACCATCAGATCCAGGCTGTTTCCCCGTGGTGACTGCTGCGGTTATGTTCCTCCAGCGCCTGGTAAACCAGCGTTATTATGTTGACTCTCTCTCTGGCCACCAGGTCCATCTCTCAGTCTCATTTGATGTAGTGATTCTGGACGAGTGTGTTTCTCTGTTTCACTGTCATCTATCCATGACAGACCATCACTACTCCTATCTTCCCTTAGTACTCCTATCTTAGTTATCTTATGTACAACTCCTATCTTAGGAGAATTCAACCTTACAGTGACATGCTTACTTACAAGCCCTTAACCAACAATGCAGTTTTAAGAAAAATACAAGAAAAAATGAAATAAAAGTAACAAATAATTAAAGAGCAGCAGTAAAATAACAATAGCGAGGCTATATACAGGGTGGGGGGTTGGCAGTACAGAGTCAATGTGGAGGCTATATACAGGGGTGTACAGAGTCAATGTGGAGGCTATATACAGGGGGTACCAGTACAGAGTCAATATGGAGGCTATATACAGAGGGGTACCGGTACAGAGTCAATGTGGAGGCTATATACAGAGGGTACCGGTACAGAGTCAATGTGGAGGCTATATACAGGGGTACCGGTACAGAGTCAATGTGGAGGCTATATACAGGGGTTACCGGTACAGAGTCAATGTGGAGGCTATATACAGGGTGTTACGGTACAGAGTCAATGTGGAGACTATATACAGGGGGTACCGGTACAGAGTCATTGTGGATGCTATATACAGGGGGTACCGGTACAGAGTCAATGTGGAGGCTATATACAGGGGGTACCGGTACAGAGTCAATGTGGAGACTATATACAGGGTGTTACCAGAACAGAGTCAATGTGGAGGCTATATACAGGGTGTTACGGTACAGAGTCAATGTGGAGGCTATATACAGGGTGTTACGGTACAGAGTCAATATGGAGACTATATACATTACTGGTACAGAGTCAATATGGAGGCTATATACAGGGGTACCGGTACAGAGTCAATGTGGAGGCTATATACAGGGGGTACCGGTACAGAGTCAATGTGGAGACTATATACAGGGGTACCGGTACAGAGTCAATGTGGAGGCTATATACAGGGGTTACGGTACAGAGTCAATGTGGAGACTATATACAGGGTGTTACGGTACAGAGTCAATGTGGAGGCTATATACAGGGGGTACTGGTACAGAGACAATGTGGAGGCTATATACAGGGGTTACCGGTACAGAGTCAATGTGGAGGCTATATACAGGGGGTACCGGTACAGAGTCAATGTGGAGACTATATACAGGGTGTTACGGTACAGAGTCAATGTGGAGGCTATATACAGGGTGTTACGGTACAGAGTCAATGTGGAGGCTATATACAGGGTGTTACGGTACAGAGTCAATGTGGAGGCTATATACAGGGGGTACGGTACAGAGACAATGTGGAGGCTATATACAGGGGTACCGGTACAGAGTCAATGTGGAGGCTATATACAGGGGTACCGGTACAGAGTCAATGTGGAGGCTATATACAGGGGGTACCGGTACAGAGTCAATGTGGAGGCTATATACAGGGGGTACCGGTACAGAGTCAATGTGGAGGCTATATACTGGGTGTTACGGTACAGAGTCAATGTGGAGGCTATATACAGGGGGTACCGGTACAGAGTCATTGTGGAGGCTATACGGTACAGAGTCATTGTGGATGCTATATACAGGGGGTACCGGTACAGAGTCGATGTGGAGGCTATATACAGGTGGTACCGGTACAGAGTCAATGTGGAGGCTATATACAGGGGGTACCGGTACAGAGTCATTGTGGATGCTATATACAGGGGTACCGGTACAGAGTCGATGTGGAGGCTATATACAGGGGGTACCGGTACAGAGTCATTGTGGATGCTATATACAGGGGGTACCGGTACAGAGTCAATGTGGAGGCTATATACAGAGGGTACCGGTACAGCGTCAATGTGGAGGCTATATACAGGGGTACCGGTACAGAGTCAATGTGGAGGCTATATACAGGGGGTACCGGTACAGAGTCAATGTGGAGACTATATACAGGGTGTTACGGTACAGAGTCAATGTGGAGGCTATATACAGGGGGTACCGGTACAGAGACAATGTGGAGGCTATATACAGGGGGTACCGGTACAGAGTCAATGTGGAGGCTATATACAGGGGTACCGGTACAGAGTCAATGTGGAGACTATATACAGGGTGTTACGGTACAGAGTCAATGTGGAGGCTATATACAGGGTGTTACGGTACAGAGTCAATGTGGAGGCTATATACAGGGTGTTACGGTACAGAGTCAATATGGAGGCTATATACAGGGGTACTGGTACAGAGTCAATATGGAGGCTATATACAGGGGGTACCCTGCTATATACAGAGGGTACCGGTACAGAGTCAATGTGGAGGCTATATACAGGGGGTACCGGTACAGAGTCAATGTGGAGGCTATATACAGGGGGTATACAGAGTCAATGTGGAGACTATATACAGGGTGTTACGGTACAGAGTCAATGTGGAGGCTATATACAGGGGCTACCGGTACAGAGACAATGTGGAGGCTATACAGGGGGTACCGGTACAGAGTCAATGTGGAGGCTATATACAGGGGTACCGGTACAGAGTCAATGTGGAGACTATATACAGGGTGTTACGGTACAGAGTCAATGTGGAGGCTATATACAGGGTGTTACGGTACAGAGTCAATGTGGAGGCTATATACAGGGTGTTACGGTACAGAGTCAATGTGGAGGCTATATACAGGGGGTACCGGTACAGAGACAATGTGGAGGCTATATACAGGGGGTACCGGTACAGAGTCAATGTGGAGGCTATATACAGGGGGTCGGTACAGAGTCAATGTGGAGGCTATATACAGGGGGTACCGGTACAGAGTCAATGTGGAGGCTATATACAGGGGTACCGGTACAGAGTCAATGTGGAGGCTATATACTGGGCGTACCGGTACAGAGTCATTGTGGATGCTATATACAGGGGGTCCCTCGGTACAGAGTCAATGTGGAGGCTATATACAGGGTGTTACGGTACAGAGTCAATGTGGAGGCTATATACACCGGCACAGAGTCATTGTGGAGGCTATATACAGGGGGTACGGTACAGAGTCATTGTGGATGCTATATACAGGGGGTACCGGTACAGAGTCGATGTGGAGGCTATATACAGGTGGTACCGGTACAGAGTCAATGTGGAGGCTATATACAGGGGGTACCGGTACAGAGTCATTGTGGATGCTATATTACCGGTACAGAGTCGATGTGGATTATATACAGGGGTACCGGTACAGAGTCATTGTGGATGCTATATTACCGGTACAGAGTCAATGTGGAGGCTATATACAGGGGGTTCGGTACAGAGTTTGTGGAGGCTATATACAGGGGGTACCGGTACAGAGTCATTGTGGAGGCTATATACAGGGGGTACCGGTACAGAGTCGATGTGGAGGCTATATACAGGGGGTACTGGTACAGAGTCAATGTGGAGGCTATATACAGGGGGTACCGGTACAGAGTCATTGTGGATGCTATATACAGGGGTACCGGTACAGAGTCAATGTGGAGGCTATATACAGGGGGTACCGGTACAGAGTCATTGTGGATGCTATATACAGGGGTACCGGTACAGAGTCAATGTGGAGGTTATATACAGGGGTCGGTACAGAGTCAATGTGGAGGCTATATACAGGGGGTACCGGTACAGAGTCATTGTGGAGGCTATATACAGGGGGTACCGGTGCAGAGTCATTGTGGATGCTATATACAGGGGTACCGGTACAGAGTCGATGTGGAGGCTATATACTGGGCGTACCGGTACAGAGTCAATGTGGAGGCTATATACAGGGGGTACCTGGTAAACAGAGTCATTGTGGATGCTATATCCCAGGGGTACGGTACAGAGTCAATGTGGAGGCTATATACAGGGGGTACCGGACGGAGTCAACGTGGATGCTATATACAGGGGGTACCGGTACGGAGTCAATGTGGAGGCTATATACACCGGTACAGAGTCAATGTGGAGGCTATATACTCGGTACAGAGTCTGGAGGCTATATACAGGGGGTACCGGTACAGAGTCAATGTGGAGGATATACAGGGGGTACCTCACAGAGTCAATGTGGAGGCTATATCCCGGTACAGAGTCATTGTGGATGCTATATTTATCACAGAGTCAATGTGGAGGCTATATCAGGGTGTTGGTACAGAGTCAATGTGGAGGCTATATACAGGGGGTACCGGTACAGAGTCATTGTGGAGGCTATATACTACCGGTACAGAGTCATTGTGGATGCTATATACAGGGGGTACCGGTACAGAGTCGATGTGGAGGCTATATACAGGTGGTACCGGTACAGAGTCAATGTGGAGGCTATTACAGGGGGTACCGGTACAGAGTCATTGTGGATGCTATATACAGGGGGTACCGGTACAGAGTCGATGTGGAGGCTATATACAGGGGGTACCGGTACAGAGTCATTGTGGATGCTATCCAGGGGTACCGGTAGTCATTGTGGAGGCTATATACAGGGGTACCGGTACAGAGTCGATGTGGAGGCTATATACAGGGGTACTGGTACAGAGTCAATGTGGAGGCTATATACAGGGGTATCCGGTACAGATCATTGTGGATGCTATATACAGTGGTACCGGTACAGAGTCAATGTGGAGGCTATATACAGGGGGTATAACAGAGTCATTGTGGATGCTATAACAGGGGGTACCGGTACAGAGTCAATGTGGAGGCTATATAGGGGGTACCGGTACAGAGTCAATGTGAGGCTATATACAGGGGGTACCGGTACAGAGTCATTGTGGAGGCTATATACAGGGGTACCGGTGCAGAGTCATTGTGGATGCTATATACAGGGGGTACCGGTACAGAGTCGATGTGGAGGCTATATACTGGGCGTTCGGCACAGAGTCAATGTGGAGGCTTATGGGGGTACCGGTACAGAGTCATTGTGGATGCTATATACAGGGGTACCGGTACAGAGTCAATGTGGAGGCTATACAGGGGGTAATGGAGTCAACGTGGATGCTATATACAGGGGGTACTGGCACGGAGTCATTGTAGATGCTATATACAGGGGTACCAGTACAGAGTCAATGTGGAGGCTATATACAGGGGTACCAGAACAGAGTTAATGTGGAGGCTATATACAGGGGGTACCGGTACAGAGTCAATGTGGAGGCTATATACAGGGGGTACCGGTACAGAGTCAATGTGGAGGCTATACAGGGGTACCGGTACAGAGTCAATATGGAGACTATATACAGGGTGTTACGGTACAGAGTCAATGTGGAGGCTATATACAGGGTGTTACGGTACAGAGTCAATGTGGAGGCTATATACAGGGTGTTACGGTACAGAGTCATTGTGGATGCTATATACAGGGGGTACCGGTACAGAGACAATGTGGAGGCTATATACAGGGGTACCGGTACAGAGTCAATGTGGAGGCTATATACAGGGGGTACCGGTACAGAGTCAATGTGGAGACTATATACAGGGTGTTACGGTACAGAGTCAATATGGAGGCTATATACAGAGGGTACTGGTACAGAGTCAAAGTGGAGGCTATATACAGAGGGTGCCGGTACAGAGTCAATGTGGAGGCTATATACAGGGGGTACCGGTACAGAGTCAATATGGAGACTATATACAGGGTGTTACGGTACAGAGTCAATGTGGAGGCTATATACAGGGTGTTACGGTACAGAGTCAATGTGGAGACTATATACAGGGTGTTACGGTACAGAGTCATTGTGGATGCTATATACAGGGGGTACCGGTACAGAGTCATTGTAGATGCTATATACAGGGGGTACCAGTACAGAGTCAACGTGGAGGCTATATACAAGGGGTACCAGAACAGAGTTAATGTGGAGGCTATATACAGGGGGTACCGGTACAGAGTCAATGTGGAGGCTATATACAGGGGGTACCGGTACAGAGTCAATATGGAGACTATATACAGGGTGTTACGGTACAGAGTCAATGTGGAGGCTATATACAGGGGGTACCGGTACAGAGTCAATGTGGAGGCTATATACAGGGGGTACCGGTACAGAGTCAATATGGAGACTATATACAGGGTGTTACGGTACAGAGTCAATGTGGAGGCTATATACAGGGTGTTACGGTACAGAGTCAATGTGGAGACTATATACAGGGTGTTACGGTACAGAGTCATTGTGGATGCTATATACAGGGGGTACTGGTACAGAGTCATTGTGGAGGCTATATACAGGGTGTTACGGTACAGAGTCATTGTGGAGGCTATATACAGTGGGGAGAGTATTTGATACACTGCCGATTTTGCAGGTTTTCCTACTTACAAAGCATGTAGAGGTCTGTAATTTGTATCATAGGTACACTTCATCTGTCAGAGACGGAATCTAAAACAAAAATCCAGAAAATCACATTGTTTGATTTTTAAGTAATTAATTTGCATTTCAACAGCAGAATGATTTATGATAATGTTGTTATCCAGAGTTTGAAGTGGGCTTAATGGGTACGAGTCCTAATAGGTCCACTTATTCTGCATCTTCTAGAATAATCTCCTGATATGGAACTGGAGCGACTTTTTACAGTCTCATAACTCCCTGTTAGTGGTCCACAATGTGGATACAAATCATCTGGGGTTTGGATCATTGTGGAGTGACACTTAAATACATTTCTCTAACTCTCCTATTTTATCTGACATGATCTGACTCAGCTGTTGTTTCTGATGGTCCCTGGTTAACAGGTTCTGATCATGTTTCTGATGGTCCCTGGGAAACAGGTTCTGATCATGTTTCTGATGGTCCCTGGGAAACAGGCTCTGATCATGTTTCTGATGGTCCCTGGTTAACAGGTTCTGATCATGTTTCTGATGGTCCCTGGTTAACAGGTTCTGATCATGTTTCTGATGGTCCCTGGGAAACAGGTTCTGATCATGTTTCTGATGGTCCCTGGTTAACAGGTTCTGATCATGTTTCTGATGGTCCCTGGTTAACAGGCTCTGATCATGTTTCTGATGGTCCCTGGTAAACAGGTTCTGATCATGTTTCTGATGGTCCCTGGGAAACAGGCTCTGATCATGTTTCTGATGGTCCCTGGTTAACAGGTTCTGATCATGTTTCTGATGGTCCCTGGTTAACAGGTTCTGATCATGTTTCTGATGGTCCCTGGGAAACAGGTTCTGATCATGTTTCTGATGGTCCCTGGTTAACAGGTTCTGATCATGTTTCTGATGGTCCCTGGTTAACAGGTTCTGATCATGTTTCTGATGGTCCCCGGTAAACAGGCTCTGATCATGTTTCTGATGGTCCCTGGGAAACAGGCTCTGATCATGTTTCTGATGGTCCCTGGTTAACAGG
The DNA here is from genome assembly GCF_036934945.1 of Oncorhynchus masou masou. Classification (NCBI taxonomy): domain Eukaryota; kingdom Metazoa; phylum Chordata; class Actinopteri; order Salmoniformes; family Salmonidae; genus Oncorhynchus; species Oncorhynchus masou. The sequence goes on along the minus strand of NC_088213.1, from coordinate 2,187,392 downwards.
TTCTGATCATGTTTCTGATGGTCCCTGGTTAACAGGTTCTGATCATGTTTCTGATGGTCCCTGGTTAACAGGTTCTGATCATGTTTCTGATGGTCCCCGGTAAACAGGCTCTGATCATGTTTCTGATGGTCCCTGGGAAACAGGTTCTGATCATGTTTCTGATGGTCCCTGGGAAACAGGTTCTGATCATGTTTCTGATGGTCCCTGGTTAACAGGTTCTGATCATGTTTCTGATGGTCCCTGGTTAACAGGTTCTGATCATGTTTCTGATGGTCCCTGGGAAACAGGTTCTGATCATGTTTCTGGTGGTCCCTGGGAAACAGGTTCTGATCATGTTTCTGATGGTCCCTGGTTAACAGGTTCTGATCATGTTTCTGATGGTCCCTGGGAAACAGGCTCTGATCATGTTTCTGATGGTCCCTGGTAAACAGGTTCTGATCATGTTTCTGATGGTCCCTGGTTAACAGGTTCTGATCATGTTTCTGATGGTCCCCGGTAAACAGGCTCTGATCATGTTTCTGATGGTCCCTGGTTAACAGGTTCTGATCATGTTTCTGATGGTCCCTGGGAAACAGGCTCTGATCATGTTTCTGATGGTCCCTGGTTAACAGGTTCTGATCATGTTTCTGATGGTCCCTGGGAAACAGGCTCTGATCATGTTTCTGATGGTCCCTGGTTAACAGGTTCTGATCATGTTTCTGATGGTCCCTGGTTAACAGGTTCTGATCATGTTTCTGATGGTCCCTGGGAAACAGGCTCTGATCATGTTTCTGATGGTCCCTGGTTAACAGGTTCTGATCATGTTTCTGATGGTCCCTGGTTAACAGGTTCTGATCATGTTTCTGGTGGTCCCTGGGAAACAGGTTCTGATCATGTTTCTGATGGTCCCTGGTTAACAGGTTCTGATCATGTTTCTGATGGTCCCTGGTTAACAGGTTCTGATCATGTTTCTGATGGTCCCTGGGAAACAGGTTCTGATCATGTTTCTGATGGTCCCTGGTTAACAGGCTCTGATCATGTTTCTGATGGTCCCTGGTTAACAGGTTCTGATCATGTTTCTGATGGTCCCTGGTTAACAGGTTCTGATCATGTTTCTGATGGTCCCTGGGAAACAGGTTCTGATCATGTTTCCTGATGGTCCCTGGTAAACAGGTTCTGATCATGTTTCTGATGGTCCCTGGTTAACAGGTTCTGATCATGTTTCTGATGGTCCCTGGTTAACAGGTTCTGATCATGTTTCTGATGGTCCCTGGGAAACAGGTTCTGATCATGTTTCTGATGGTCCCTGGTTAACAGGTTCTGATCATGTTTCTGATGGTCCCTGGGAAACAGGCTCTGATCATGTTTCTGATGGTCCCTGGTTAACAGGTTCTGATCATGTTTCTGATGGTCCCTGGGAAACAGGCTCTGATCATGTTTCTGATGGTCCCTGGTTAACAGGTTCTGATCATGTTTCTGATGGTCCCTGGTTAACAGGTTCTGATCATGTTTCTGATGGTCCCTGGTTAACAGGTTCTGATCATGTTTCTGATGGTCCCTGGTAAACAGGTTCTGATCATGCAGAGGAATGGGAAGATCCTCCTCCAAGACATGGTAGACAGGAGAGTAGTGTGCTGCTTCTCCCTCCCAGACACTCATCTCCTGGCCAATCCCTGGAATCCTGTGTTTCTACTGGACCCCACGCAGCAGTCTCTGCTCATACCAGGTACTAGAATGTCTTGCAAGACAAAAAAGATAAACATTTAATTTCATACTCTGCTTAGATTTATATGACATTATACTAAACCAATGTTTGTGTTGCATGGTTCTGAAGCCTCTGTTCATAAGAGGTACTGGAACAATGGGCAATAGTGTATCTTGAAAGGCATATTTTTTACATATTTTAATCTAGATTATTTCTGGATTTAGTTTAGTGCTGAGTTGAGGATGACAACGTTGAAGACAACAGGATTCTAATATCCCAGAACTCTTTGCAACAATATGATCAGTTATGGTAGTAAGTAATGTTGCTGGTAGATAGTAATGTTGCTAGTAGATAGTAATGTTGCTGGTAGATAGTAATGTTGCCTGTAGTTAGTAATGTTGCTGGTAGTTAGTAATGTTGCTGGTAGTTAGTAATATTTCTAGTAGTTAGTAATGTTGCTGGTAGTTAGTAATGTTGATGGTGGTTAGTAATGTTGCCGGTGGCTAGTAATGTTGCTGGTAGTTAGTAATGTCGCTGGTAGTTAGTAATGTCGCCGGTAGTTAGTGGAGTTGCTGGTAGGTAGTAACGTTGCTGGTAGTTAGTAACGGCTCTGGTAGATAGTAAGGTTGCTGGTAGTTAGCAATGTTGGTGGTAGTTAGTAATGTTGCTGGTAGTTAGTAATGTTTCTGGTAGTAAGTAACGTTGCTGGTTGTTAGTACTGTTGCTGGTAGATAGTAATGTGGCTGGTAGTTAGTAATGTTGCTGGTAGTTAGTAATGTTGCTGGCTGTTAGTAATGTTGCTTGTTGTTAGTAATGTTGCTGGTTGTTAGTAATGTTGCTAGAAGATAGTAATGTTGCTTGTAGATAGTAATGTGGCTGGTAGTTATTAACGTTGCTGGCAGCTAGTAATGTTGCTGGTTGTTAGTAATGTTGCTGGTAGTTAGTAATGTCGCCGGTAATTAGTAAAGTTGCTGGTAGATAGTAACGTTGCTGGTAGTTAGTAACGGCTCTGGTAGATAGTAATGTTGCTGGTAGTTAGCAATGTTGGTGGTAGTTAGTAATGTTGCTGGTAGTTAGTAGTGGCTCTGTAGTTAGTAATGTTGCTGGTAGTTAGTAATGTTGCTTGTAGATAGTAATGTGGCTGGTAGTTAGTAATGTTGCTGGTAGTAAGTAATGTTGCTGGTTGTTAGTAATGTTGTTGGTAGATAGTAATGTGGCTGGTAGTTAGTAATGTTGCTGGTAGTTAGTAATGGTGCTGGTAGTTAGTAATGTTGCTAGTAGATAGTAATGTTGCTGGTAGATAGTAATGTGGCTGGTAGTTAGTAATGGTGCTGGTAGTTAGTAATGTTGCTAGTAGATAGTAATGTTGCTGGTTGTTAATAATGTTGCTGGTTGTTAGTAATGTTGCTGGTAGTTAGTAATGTTGCTGGTAGTTAGTAATGTTGCTGGTAGTTAGTAATGTTGCTGGTAGATAGTAACGGCTCTGGTGTCACGCCCTGGTCGAAATATATTATGTTTATTCTTCATTTATTCGGTCAGGCCAGGGTGTGACATGGGTTATTGTGGTGTGTTTTTGTCTTGGGGTTTTGTGGGATGTCTAGCGTTAGTCTATGGCTGCCTGAGGCGGTTCTCAATCAGAGTCAGGTGATTATCGTTGTCTCTGATTGGGAACCATATTTAGGCAGCCATATTCTTTGTGTGTTTCGTGGGTGATTGTCTTTAGTGTCCTTGTTCCTGTCGCTGTATTAGTTTACACTAGTATAGGCTGTTTCGGTTTTCATTACGTTCATTACGTTCTTTGTTTTGTAGTATTTGTATTGTTTCGTGTTTACGTTTGATTAAACATGGATCGCAGTCTACACGCTGCATTTTGGTCCGACTCTCTTTCACCGCATGAAGACCGTTACATCTGGTAGATAGTTACTGCTCTGGTAGTTAGTAAGGTTGCTGGTAGTTCACCTTTATTTAACCAGGTAGGCTAGTTGAGAACAAGTTCTCATTTGCAACTGCGACCTGGCCAAGATAAAGCATAGCAGTGTGAACAGACAACACAGAGTTACACATGGAGTAAACAATTAACAAGTCAATAACACAGTAGAAAAAAAGGGGAGTCTATATACATTGTGTGCAAAAGGCATGAGGAGGTAGGCGAGTAATTACAATTTTGCAGATTAGACCTGGAGTGATAAATGATCAGATGGTCATGTACAGGTAGAGATACTGGTGTGCAAAAGAGCAGAAAAGTAAATAAATAAAAACAGTGTGGGGATGAGGTAGGTGAAAATGGGTGGGCTATTTACCAATAGACTATGTATATAGACTTTGGGGCGGCAGTGTAGCCTAGTGGTTAGAGCATTGGACTAGTAACCGAAATCCCCGAGCTGACAAGGTACAAAATCTGTCGTTCTGCCCCTGAACAGGAAGTTAACCCAATGTTCCTAGGCCGTCGTTGAAAATAAGAATTTGTTCTTAACTGACTTGCCTGGTTAAATAAAGGTAAAAAAAAAAAAAATGTACAGCTGCTCAGATAGCACATGTTTGAAGTTTGTGAGGGAGATAAAAGTCTCCAACTTCAGGGATTTTTGCAATTCGTTCCAGTCACAGGCAGCAGAGTACTGGAACGAAAGGTGGCCAAATTAGGTGTTGGCTTTAGGGATGATCAGTGAGATACACCTGCTGGAGCGCGTGCTACGGATGGGTGTTGCCATCGTGACCAGTGAACTGAGATAAGGCGGAGCTTTACCTAGCATGGACTTGTAGATGACCTGGAGCCAGTGGGTCTGGCGACGAGTATGTAGCGAGGGTCAGCCGACTAGAGCATACAAGTCGCAGTGGTGGGTGGTATAAGGTTCTTTAGTGACAAAACGGATGGCACTGTGATAAACTGCATCCAGTTTGCTGAGTAGAGTGTTGGAAGGAATTTTGTAGATGACATCGCCGAAGTCGAGGATCGGTAGGATAGTCAGTTTTACTAGGGTAAGTTTGGCGGCGTGAGTGAAGGAGGCTTTGTTGCAAATAGAAAGCCGACTCTTGATTTGATTTTCGATTGGAGATGTTTGATATGAGTCTGGAAGGAGAGTTTACAGTCTAGCCAGACACCTAGGTACTTATAGGTGTCCACATATTCAAAGTCGGAACCATCCAGGGTGGTGATGCTCGTCGTGCGTTTAAGAGCAGTTGGAGGCCACGGAAGGAATGTTGCTGGTTGTTAGTAATGTTGCTGGTTGTTAGGAATGTTGCTGGTTGTTAGTAATGTTGCTGGTTGTTAGTAATGTTGCTGGTAGATAGTAATGTTGCTCGTAGATAGTAATGTTGCTGGTAGATAGTTACGGCTCTGGTAGATAGTTACGGCTCTGGTAGTTAGTAATGTTGCTGGTGGTTAGTAATGTTGCTGGTGGATAGTAACGGCTCTGGTAGATAGTAATGTTGCTGGTAGATAGTTACGGCTCTGGTAGATAGTTACGGCTCTGGTAGTTAGTAATGTTGCTGGTGGTTAGTAATGTTGCTGGTGGATAGTAACGGCTCTGGTAGATAGTAATGTTGCTGGTAGTTAGTAATGTTGCCGGTAGTTAGTAACGGCTCTGGTAGATAGTAATGTTGCTGATAGTTAGTAGTGGCTCTGGTAGATAGTAATGTTGCTGGTAGTTAGCAATGTTGGCGGTAGTTAGTAATGTTGCTGGTAGTTAGTAGTGGCTCTGTAGTTAGTAATGTTGCTGGTAGTTAGTAATGTGGTTGGTAGTTATTAATGTTGCTGGTAGTAAGTAATGTTGCTGGTTGTTAGTAATGTTGCCGGTAGATAGTAATGTTGCTGGTAGTTAGTAGTGGCTCTGTAGTTAGTAATGTTGCTGGTAGTTAGTAGTGGCTCTGTAGTTAGTAATGTTGCTGGTAGTTAGTAATGTGGTTGGTAGTTAGTAATGTTGCTGGTAGTAAGTAATGTTGCTGGTTGTTAGTAATGTTGCTTGTAGATAGTAATGTGGCTGGTAGTTAGTAATGTGGCTGGTAGTTAGTTATGTTGCTGGTTGTTAGTAATGTTGCTGGTAGATAGTAATGTTAATGGTACATAGTAACGCTTCTGGTAGATAGTTACGGCTCTGGTAGATAGTTACGGCTCTGGTAGATAGTAATGTTGCTGGTGGTTAGTAATGTTGCTGGTAGATAGTAACAGCTCTGGTAGATAGTAATGTTGCTGGTAGTTAGTAATGTTGCTGGTGGTTAGTAATGTTGCTGGTAGATAGTAACGGCGTTGGCCCAGCTACGAGGAGTGCTTGGGTTTTGTTCTTTCTTTACCTCACGTCTGCTTTACCTCATGGTTCTAAAGCAACACACCTGATGTCATGTCATGAAAAACCATCTGGCCTTAATGGTGATATATGCTCTGAAACCTCCACCGGTACAGAAGAGTACTGGCCACCCCTTTACCAGGTACAGCCAGGAGAGGACTGGCCCTCTGAGCCCGGTGCCTCTTTACCAGGTACAGCCAGGAGAGGACTGGCCCTCTGAGCCCGGTTCCTCTTTACCAGGTACAGCCAGGAGAGGACTGGCCCTCTGAGCCCGGTGCCTCTTTACCAGGTACAGCCAGCAGAGGACTGGCCCTCTGAGCCCGGTGCCTCTTTACCAGGTACAGCCAGCAGAGGACTGGCCCTCTGAGCCTGGTTCTTCTCTACCAGGTACAGCCAGGAGAGGACTGGCCCTCTGAACGCGGTGCCTCTTTACCAGGTACAGCCAGGAGAGGACTGGCCCTCTGAGCACGGTTCCTCTTTACCAGGTACAGCCAGGAGAGGACTGGCCCTCTGAGCACGGTTCCTCTTTACCAGGTACAGCCAGGAGAGGACTGGCCACCACTCTGAGCCCGGTTCCTCTCTACCAGGTACAGCCAGGAGAGGACTGGCCCTCTGAGCACGGTTCCTCTTTACCAGGTACAGCCAGGAGAGGACTGGCCCTCTGAGCCCGGTTCTAGGCTTTTCTACCTCCGGTGACCAGCAACTGATCCCCTCTTTATGGTCTAATATATTTTAAATGGAAAATATCGTTAGTTTACATTTACTGACCTACAGGATATCAACATAGCCTTTAACTGTTATATAAAATAACTCAATTCAGTTTTAATGGTGGGATATTAAGCAATTCCTTCTCCCCCAGGTGATCAGCGTCCCGGTCCTGACAGTGGGGAGGAGGGGGAGGACGGAGGGAGTCGACTCTTTGTGTTCCGTCTCCAAGATGCTGCTGTCGTCAAGCCGTACAGACACGAATATGTCGGCAGAGCATCATCACCCCAGGGCCAATCAGGGACAGGCGCCTCTAACTTGGAGGAAACATGCAACCTCTATTTCCAACAAAGGTTTGTTTACAGGCTCAGCTCTGTTTAAGAACAGATTTATTTAGCCTTTCTAGGTGCAGGAACAACTGTCAGTCCAACTGCTATTACTGTACCTACAGCTAAACGCCATTATCACAATAATATGTCTTTCCAGATCAGTTTGGACTCATCCAGACACGCGTCAAAATGAATCTCTCATTGTGTGTTCCTGTTAAACACTAGTTGCTGAAACAGAGTTGATGACATCAGAGTGTGAAACAACCGGTATTTAATACTGTGTTAGGTTCTAAATAAACAGAGTACAAACTAACGGTAGGAAAAGCTCAAACCAAATGTATTCACCCAATGGGTCAGATAGCTGAACAGACAAAAACCTATTTACACAAGCACTGGAATTTACCCTTCCTCCTATGCTGAGTCTCCTCCTTGCACATCTGGACAGCCACAACATCTCTGTTGCTGGACAGGACTTTAGTGATGCCTGTTCTTTCTCAATTCATCTGACCTCGGCCCAAATCCCTCACTTCTCCCCAACTCACGGCTGTCCTGTTGACTCGTCCCAGACTGTGGCCCTCCTCCTTTCCATAGGATACCTGGTGTCTAACAATAACATGTTATGACAGAATGTAAATGTTCTGCATTCCCCTCTCTCTCCCCCAGTAACATGTGTAAGCATATTTCAAGTTTTGAAGTCAGAACCCATCAACAGTATGTCAGTGGTCTAGTTATAACATCAGGTGGTGACGTCATATGGCATGGAATTGGTCTGATTTAACATGAAACTATGAAAAGCTGTGGCACATCTGAATGGGCTTGTTGCAGGTGCCTGGGGGAATAATCAGAAACTCTAATGAAAAGAGAGCCACACACACTGCTTTTACCAGTATGACTTGGGCCAGTGTTTTTCAAAGCTCCTCGGGGACACCCAGACATTTCACAATGTTGTTGTAGACCTGAACTAGCTCAATGATTGACCTAGTCAAGGGCTTGATGATTAGTTGAAAAGTTAACTCAATGATTGACCTAGTCAAGGGCTTGATGATTAGTTGACAAGTTAACTCAATGATTGACCTAGTCAAGGGCTTGATGATTAGTTGACAAGTTAACTCAATGATTGACCTAGTCAAGGGCTTGATGATTAGTTGACAAGTTAACTCAATGATTGACCTTGTCAAGGGCTTGATGATTAGTTGACAAGTTAACTCAATGATTGACCTAGTCAAGGGCTTGATGATTAGTTGACAAGTTAACTCAATGATTGACCTAGTCAAGGGCTTGATGATAAGTTGACAAGTTAACTCAATGATTGACCTTGTCAAGGGCTTGATGATTAGTTTACAAGTTAACTCAATGATTGACCTAGTCAAGGGCTTGATGATTGGTTGACAAGTTAAATCAGCTGTATTAGCTCTGGAATAGTTCAAATACCTTGAACGGCTGAGAGGTTTAAAACGTGTTGGCCTTGGGCTGTTGTAGGGTCCCTAGGAGAGGTTTAAAACATGTTGGCCTGTTGTATTGGGTCCCAAGGAGAGGTTTAAAACGTGTTGGCCTTGGGCTGTTGTAGGGTCCCTAGGAGAGGTTTAAAACATGTTGGCCTTGGGCTGTTGTAGGGTCCCTAGGAGAGTTTTAAAACATCTTGGCCTGTTGTATTGGGTCCCAAGGAGAGGTTTAAAACATCTTGGCCTGTTGTATTGGGTCCCAAGGAGAGGTTTAAAACATCTTGGCCTGTTGTATTGGGTCCCAAGGAGAGGTTTAAAACATGTTGGCCTGTTGTATTGGGTGCCAAGGAGAGGTTTAAAACATGTTGGCCTGTTGTATTGGGTCCCAAGGAGAGGTTTAATACGTGGTTTTAACACAGGGTTTTCTACAGTAGTCTGTTGTATTGTGTGTAATAGTCCTGGGGGTTTTCTACAGTAGTCTGTTGTATTGTGTGTAATAGTCCTGGGGTTTTCTACAGTAGTCTGTTGTATTGTGTGTAATAGTCCTGGGGGTTTTCTACAGTAGTCTGTTGTGTTGCGTACAACTGTCCTGGTTGTGTGTCTGTGTATTGTGTAATTGGTGATTTCCACAGTATTCTATTGTATATACTGTAATTGTTCTGGCTTTGTGTGTTTGTCTGTATTGTGTTTCAGGGTTCAATCTGTGGAGGAGAGAAACAAAGTCATGACTGAGACATGGAACCAGCTCCAAGAGCATGCCGCCATGGTGCTCTTACAGAACTGACAACAAGTTGTTACCATCTAACAGAACTGACAACAAGCTGTTACCATCTAACAGAACTGACAACACCCTGTTACCATCTAACAGAACTGACAACAAGCTGTTACCATCTAACAGAACTGACAACAAGCTGTTATCATCTAACAGAACTGACAACAAGCTGTTACCATCTAACAGAACTGACAACAAGCTGTTACCATCTAACAGAACTGACAACAAGCTGTTACCATCCATCTAACAGAACTAACAGAACAACAAGTTGTTACCATCTAACAGAACTGACAACAAGTTGTTACCATCTAACAGAACTGACAACAAGCTGTTACCATCTAACAGAACTGACAACAAGCTGTTACCATCTAACAGAACTGACAACAAGCTGTTACCATCTAACAGAACTGACAACAAGCTGTTACCATCTAACAGAACTGACAACAAGCTGTTACCATCTAACAGAACTGACAACAAGCTGTTACCATCTAACAGAACTGACAACAAGCTGTTACCATCTAACAGAACTGACAACAAGCTGTTACCATCTAACAGAACTGACAACAAGCTGTTACCATCTAACAGAACTGACAACAAGCTGTTACCATCTAACAGAACTGACAACAAGCTGTTACCATCTAACAGAACTGACAACAAGCTGTTACCATCTAACAGAACTGACAACAAGCTGTTACCATCTAACAGAACTGACAACAAGCTGTTACCATCTAACAGAACTGACAACAAGCTGTTACCATCTAACAGAACTGACAACAAGCTGTTACCATCTAACAGAACTGACAACAAGCTGTTACCATCTAACAGAACTGACAACAAGCTGTTACCATCTAACAGAACTGACAACAAGCTGTTACCATCTGTTACAGAACTGACAACAAGCCTGTTACCATCTTACAGAACCAACACCCTGTTACCATCTTACAGAACCAACACCCTGTTACCCTCTTACAGAAACAACACCCTGTTCCCCTCTTACTGAAACAACACCCTGTTCCCCTCTTACTGAACCAACACCCTGTTCCCCTCTTACAGAACCAACACCCTGTTCCCCTCTTACTGAACCAACACCCTGTTACCATTTTACAGAACCGACACCCTGTTACCCTCTTACAGAACCAACACCCTGTTACCCTCTTACAGAAGCAACACCCTGTTCCCCTCTTACTGAAACAACACCCTGTTCCCCTCTTACTGAACCAACACCCTGTTCCCCTCTTACAGAACCAACACCCTGTTCCCCTCTTACAGAACCAACACCCTGTTACCCTTTTACTGAACCAACACCCTGTTACCATTTTACAGAACCGACACCCTGTTACCCTCTTACTGAACCAACACCCTGTTACCCTCTTACTGAACCAACACCCTGTTACCCTCTTACTGAACCAACACCCTGTTACCATTTTACAGAACCAACACCCTGTTCCCCTCTTACAGAACCAACACCCTATTTCCCTCTCACTGAACCAACACCCTGTTACCCTCTTACTGAACCAACACCCTGTTACTATTTTACAGAACCAACACCCTGTTCCCCTCTTACAGAACCAACACCCTGTTCCCCTCTTACAGAACCAACAAACACCCTGTTACCCTCTTACAGAACCAACACCCTGTTCCCCTCTTACAGAACCAACACCCTGTTACCCTCTTACTGAACCAACACCCTGTTACTATTTTACAGAACCAACACCCTGTTACCCTCTTACAGAACCAACACCCTGTTACTATTTTACAGAACCAACACCCTGTTACCCTCTTACAGAACCAACACCCTGTTACCCTCTTACTGAACCAACACCCTGTTACTATTTTACAGAACCAACACCCTGTTACTCTCTTACAGAACCAACACCCTGTTACCCTCTTACAGAACCAACACCATGTTCCCCGCTTACAGAACCAACACCCTGTTCCCCTCTTACAGAACCAACACCCTGTTACCCTCTTAATGAACCAACACCCTGTTACTATTTTACAGAACCAACACCCTGTTACCCTCTTACAGAACCAACACCCTGTTACCCTCTTACAGAACCAACACCCTGTTACCCTCTTACAGAACCAACACCCTGTTACCCTCTTACTGAACCAACACCCTGTTACCATTTTACAGAACCAACACCTTGTTCCCCTCTTACAGAACCAACACCCTGTTACCCTCTTACTGAACCAAGACCCTGTTACCATTTTACAGAACCAACGCCCTGCTCCCCTCTTACAGAACCAACACCCTGTTCCCCTCTTGCAGAACCAACACCTTGTTCCCCTCTTACTGAACCAACACCCTGTTCCCCTCTTACAGAACCAACACCCTGTTCCCCTCTTACTGAACCAACACCCTGTTACCCTCTTACTGAACCAACACCCTGTTACTGTTTTACAGAACCAGGACCCTGTTCCCCTCTTACAGAACCAACACCCTGTTCCCCTCTTACAGAACCAACACCCTGTTACCATCTTACTGAACCAACACCCTGTTACTATTTTACAGAACCAACACCCTGTTACCCTCTTACAGAACCAACACCCTGTTACCATCTTACTGAACCAACACCCTGTTACTATTTTACAGAACCAACACCCTGTTACCCTCTTACAGAACCAACACCCTGTTACCCTCTTACTGAACCAACACCCTGTTACCCTCTTACAGAACCAACACCATGTTACCCTCTTACAGAACCAACACCCTGTTACCCTCTTACTGAACCAACACCCTGTTACCCTCTTACTGAACCAACACCCTGTTACCCTCTTACTGAACCAACACCCTGTTCCCCTCTTACAGAACCAACACCCTGTTACCCTCTTACTGAACCAACACCCTGTTACCCTCTTACAGAACCAACACCATGTTCCCCGCTTACAGAACCAACACCCTGTTCCCCTCTTACAGAACCAACACCCTGTTACCCTCTTACTGAACCAACACCCTGTTACTATTTTACAGAACCAACACCCTGTTACCCTCTTACAGAACCAACACCCTGTTACCCTCTTACAGAACCAACACCCTGTTACCCTCTTACAGAACCAACACCCTGTTACCCTCTTACTGAACCAACACCCTGTTACCATTTTACAGAACCAACACCTTGTTCCCCTCTTACAGAACCAACACCCTGTTACCCTCTTACTGAACCAAGACCCTGTTACCATTTTACAGAACCAACGCCCTGTTCCCCTCTTACAGAACCAACACCCTGTTCCCCTCTTGCAGAACCAACACCTTGTTCCCCTCTTACTGAACCAACGCCCTGTTCCCCTCTTACAGAACCAACACCCTGTTCCCCTCTTACTGAACCAACACCCTGTTACCCTCTTACTGAACCAACACCCTGTTACTGTTTTACAGAACCAACACCCTGTTACCCTCTTACAGAACCAACACCCTGTTACCATCTTACTGAACCAACACCCTGTTACTATTTTACAGAACCAACACCCTGTTACCCTCTTACAGAACCAACACCCTGTTACCCTCTTACTGAACCAACACCCTGTTACTATTTTACAGAACCAACACCCTGTTACCCTCTTACAGAACCAACACCCTGTTACCATCTTACTGAACCAACACCCTGTTACTATTTTACAGAACCAACACCCTGTTACCCTCTTACAGAACCAACACCCTGTTACCCTCTTACTGAACCAACACCCTGTTACCCTCTTACTGAACCAACACCCTGTTACCCTCTTACAGAACCAACACCATGTTACCCTCTTACAGAACCAACACCCTGTTACCCTCTTACTGAACCAACACCCTGTTACCCTCTTACTGAACCAACACCCTGTTACCCTCTTACTGAACCAACACCCTGTTACAGAACCAACCCTCTTACAGAACCAACACCCTGTTACCCTCTTACTGAACCAACACCCTGTTACCCTCTTACTGAACCAACACCCTGTTCCCTCTTACTGAACCAACACCCTGTTCCCCTCTTACAGAACCAACACCCTGTTACCCTCTTACAGAACCAACACCCTGTTCCCCTCTTACAGAACCAACACCCTGTTACCATTTTACAGAACCACCACAAGCAGGACATTACCACGTCCACATGTCTTCCATCACTACATAGACTGACACATGAAAACCTACAGGATATATTGATTGAATACTACATCTCCCTCAGCGTAACCTGTGTTCTTCCAGGTTGGCATCTTGACTTTTGGGTATAGCGGTAATGGAAGGTTTTACATTATTAGATTTGATGTTAGCATATGTTACAGGCAATAATGTATGGGTTCTTACATCTGCTTTCTTAGATCCACTGAAGAATGGACCATGTTTTGATAGGGCTTTGAATAAATTGGGAGATTAAGATTAAATTATAAATACAGTGTCACAACCAAGTGTCTCACACCAAACAATCGTTATTATTAGTTTGGAGTCAGCTAACCTTATATTGACAGGGTGTTCTGTCTTAGCCCAACATCTACATCCTTCTGAGGTATCATGCCTCAGAAGTCTCCAATATGACTATTTATTTATGAGAGAACCTAACCCTGTCTTCGCCCCTTATCGAAGGTAATGCCACAGTCCGCTCTGCTGAGCATGACACTTTGTGTCCAAGGAAAAAACAGATTTTCAGTTTATCCCTCTACTCTTCTCACATTCACTTAGCTATGGAATGTCATCTTTCTCTGACAACCATGTTTCTGTAAAATAATACATTATATTGTGTCCTAAATGTGACCGAGCGCCTTGAATCGGCCTCGGGCACACACAGCCTGCGTACAGCAGTTGGACAGAGGGAGATTCCAGCTCAAAGCACTATACTTGAATCGGCCTCAGGGACACGCAGCCTGCGTACAGCAGTTGGACAGAGGGAGATTCCAGCTCAAAGCACTATACTTGTACGGCTCCGGTTACCTTGGATAAAGAAGGACTTGTGTTTTAAAGAACACTTTTCTTTAATATTTCTTAGACAAGAAGATACAACAGAGATCCAGAGGAAACTAGAATTGCCCGTATATAGATGCTTTGTTCAAAACAACTGGGAACTCTGGAAAAAGTAAGAGTTGGATGACCAATGTTCAATTAGATTTTTCCCTGTCTGAGTTTTTTCGAGTTCCCAGTTGATTTGAACGCGGCAAGAGTTGCGATCTGGTCTCGATACTCGATGATCAACTCTTCTTAGCCACACAGTTTATATTCTACACATACACGTAATTTACAGTCCAGCAAATGGTCACAGCTGTCTGCCATTCCTGGGTTGGCCATTAACTGCAGCTCAAAACCAGCTCAGAATCAGTTACCCATTCTAACTTCCAAACCAGCTCAGAATCAGTTACCCATTCTAACTTCCAAACCAGCTCAGAATCAGTTACCCGTTCTAACTTCAAAACCAGCTCAGAATCAGTTACCCATTCTAACTTCCAAACCAGCTCAGAATCAGTTACCCATTCTAACTTCCAAACCAGCTCAGAATCAGTTACCCATTCTAACTTCAAAACCAGCTCAGAATCAGTTACCCATTCTAACTTCCAAAGTTACCCATTCTAACTTCAAAACCAGCTCAGAATCAGTTACCCATTCTAACTTCCAAACCAGCTCAGAATCAGTTACCCATTCTAACTTCAAAAGCCAGCTCAGTTACCCATTCTAACTTCAAAACCAGCTCATCCCCTCCCCTCGCGCTTGCTATTGATGGAAACAGACTGAACTCTTGCTCTGCCCAATCAAACTGCCCCGTTTGTGCCATCTGCCTAGGCATTGACTGGTAGCGGTAAAGGGCCTGGGCTAAACCAATACAAATGTTCAGACTTTTTAACTCTGTATTGTTGGGAAAGGGCTCGTAAGGAAGCATTTCACGGTAAAGTCTACACCTGTTGTATTCAGCTCATGTGACAAATAATATTAGATTGTTGATTAGACCAGATCTTTCATGCACATTGCTAGATATTTGACTCAAAGTATTTCTGGCATGTTTCACAGGCTCTGACTGTATGCTCTATATCAGCATTCATATTGGGCCAGAATAACACTGCTTCTGCACCTAATTTGGACTTTTCAATCCCTAGATGGCCCTCATGTACAGTGGCAAGAAAAAGTACCTCTTGGAATGTACTGGATTTCTGCATAATTTGGTCATAAAATTAGATCTGATCTTCATCTAAGTCACAACAACAGACAAACAAACAGTCTGCTAAAACTAATAACACACAAATTGTATTTTTCTTGTCTATATTGAATACATCATTTAAACATTCAGTGTAGGTTGGAAAAAGTATGTGAACCCCTAGGCTAATGACTTCTACAAAAGATAATTGGAGTCAGCTAACCTAGAGTCCAATCATTGAGACGAGATTGGAGATGTTGGTTGGAGCTGCCTTGCCCTATAAAAAAAAAAAAAAAAAAAAAAAAAAAACATTTTAGTTTGCTATTTGCAAGAAGCATTGCCTGATGTGAACTATGTCTCAAAAGAGATTTCAGAAGACCCAAGTTCAAGAATTGTTGACTTGCATGAAGCTGGAAAGGGTTACAAAGGTATCCCTAAAAGCCTTGATGTTCATCATTCCACGGGAAGACAAATTGTCTATAAATGGAGAAAGTTCAGCACTGTTGCTACTCTCCCTAGGACTGGCCATCCTGCAAAGAGGACTGCAAGAGCACAGAGCAGAATGCTCAATGAGGTTAAGAAGAATCCTAGAGTGTCAGCTAAAGACAAAGAAGTCTCTGGAACATGCTAACATCTCTGTTGACGAGTCTACAATACGTGAAACACTAAACAAGAATGGTGTTCATGGGAGGACACCACGGAAGAAGCCACTGCTGTGCAAAAAAACCATTGCTGTATGTCTGAAGTTCGCAAAAGAGCACCTGAATGTTCCACAGCGCTTCTGGCAAAATATTCTGTGGATGGATGAAATTGTTTAGTTGTTTGGAAGGAACAAACAACACTATGTGTGGAGAAAAAAAGACACAGCACACCAACATCAAAACCTCATCCCAACTGTAAAGTATGGTGGAGGGAGCATCATGGTTTGGGGCTGCTTTGCTGCCTCACGGCCTGGACAGCTTGCTATCGTCGACGGAAAAATGAATTCCCAAGTTTATCAAGACATTTTGTAGGACAATATTTGGCCAACTGTCTGCCAATTGAAACTCAACAGAAGTTGGGTGATGCAACAGGACAACGACTCAAAACACAGAAATAAATCAACAACAAAATGGCTTCAACAGAAGAAAATAGGCCTTCTGCGGAGACACAGTCCTGACCTCAACCCGATTGAGATGCTGTGGCATGACCACAAGAGAACGGTTCACACCAGACATCCCAAGAATATTACTGAACTGAAACAGTTTTGTAAAGAGGAATGGTCCAAAATCCCTCCTGACCGTTGTGCAGGTCTGATCCGTTTAGTTGAGGTTATTTCTGCAGAAGTCCAGGTCATTCCAAACGGTTCACATACGTTTTCTTGTCACAGTATTTTGATCAGCATGTTTTTCTGTAACACACTTGGTATCAGAATTCTTGAACCCTTAAACAGAATTCCATCAAGCAGATGGCTCATCCTGTATTGACCATAAGGGTATAGCTTGTACACACCACCCGCATGTTATGGCTTAAATCACCTTTTGCAAACACTCATATTTTGCAGTAGCAGGTGAAATAACTGCCCACATTTCATCTGAGACAGGGCAACTCTTTCTGATAAGGTTTCCATGTATGGTCTCGTCCTGCTCCTATATTTGGTTTGGTTCTGAGTTGTCAAAAGCTCTGGACAATGTGTCTGCCAAAACAATTCTTTCCCTAGCCTGTACTCGAGTTGCAAGTAATATTTCTGAAGTTTTAGAAACAGTCTCTGTACCCTTGGTGGTGTATATGTGAGACCCTTCTTTACAATATTAACCAAAGGTTTATGATGTGTTTCACCACATCGGATTTCTCACATGCCTCTTTCTCAATATGAGCATAGTTACACTCAGAAGTTGTCAGAGCCCTGGAGGCATATGCAACTGGGCACCAACTAGTGCCATACTGCTGTAACAACATTGCACCTTTTCTTAACTAGGCAAGTCAGTTATTAAGAACAAATTCTTATTTACAATGACGGCCATCCCGGCCGACGCTGGGCCAATTGTGCGCCGCCCTATGGGACTCCCAATCACAGCCAGATGTGATACAGCCTGGATTTGTACCAGGGACTGTATTGACACCTCTTGCACTGAGATGCAGTGCCTTAGACCACTGCGCCACTCGGGAGCCCATGGTATCTGGTGAGATGTGCTTGCATGCTCAGTGTA
The DNA here is from genome assembly GCF_036934945.1 of Oncorhynchus masou masou. Lineage (NCBI taxonomy): Eukaryota > Metazoa > Chordata > Actinopteri > Salmoniformes > Salmonidae > Oncorhynchus > Oncorhynchus masou. The sequence goes on along the minus strand of NC_088213.1, from coordinate 2,169,893 downwards.
TGCATGATTACTGTTCCAACACCACTCTGTAGTTTTACACAGCAGACGTCTCATCTGACTCGTGTGAGTTGCCAGCTTAGCGACAAACTAGTTAACCCCACCTAAGAACCTTTATATACCCTCTTGATCGGTAGACGGTTCCTTATGGCTGTCACTTTGCTCTGGTCTATCTGAACATCTTCACATATTTGTTTTTCACCCAATAAGATTATTTCTGTCTTTCTGAATTTACATTTGTCTGTGTTTAGCTTTAGCCCATTAGCTCTGGCTAGATCAAGTGCTGCTTTCAAGCTTGTGCTGTGCTCTTCAAGAGTCTAACCCCATATTAGCACATCATCAATGTACACTTTTGTGCCTGGCTTACTCTCAAAATTCTGTTTGACTGTCTTATGAAAGACTTCTGGTGCTGAAGTGAGACCAAACAAGAGCCTTTTAAATGAGTAACTACCAAAAGGAGTATTGAAAGTACAAAGCCTTGTACTCTCCTTGTCTATACTGATCTGCCAAACCCCCGAGGAGGCGTCTAGCTTTGAGAAGTCTGTAACCCCTGCTATGTCCCTGAATGTCTCCTGTCTGGTAGGCAGCTGAAGGTGTTCCCTTTTTACATACTGGTTGAGCTTTTTTGGAACCATACACAGTCTGAGAGAGTGTCTCTTCTCAACTATTACTAGTGAGTGGACCCATTCAGTAGACTCTTCTACGTTGTCTAGGATATCGAAGGCCTCTAGCCTCAGTAGCTCTGCTTTTAGCTGGTCTCTTAGTGATAATGAGACCTTTCTAGGTGGATGGATCACTGGTCTGTTTGGCTGCTCTAACTCCATGTTGTGCTGCACCTTGAGGTTTCCTATTTCCTGAAAAACATCAGCATCCTGAACCTGTTTCACTGGACAGCACGAATGTGCATGTGCTTTACCAGTAAGTTACATGACTTGAACCCAATGATGGGTGTTTTTTCTCCCATTACTATGACTAAAGGAACCTTGGTCATCGACCTCCAGCACGAATGTGCATGTGCTTTACCACTGTAAGGGTTAGGTGTTTTTTCTCCCATTACTATGACTAAAGGAACCTTGGTCATCGACCTCCAGCACGAATGTGCATGTGCTTTACCACTGTAAGGGTTAGGTGTTTTTTCTCCCATTACTATGACTAAAGGAACCTTGGTCATCGACCTCCAGCACGAATGTGCATGTGCTTTACCACTGTAAGCTTTCAGTCTTCTCCTTTATTTAGTGTTCACCACTGGTTTTACCTGTAACCGTAACAATTCAGTCTCTGGAATGATGTTGACCTGTGATCCAGGGTCAAGTTTGAACACAATGTCAGTTCCATTAGTCTTGTAGAAGTCCAGTCCTCGTCTGGTCCTGCTCGCTCGACTGTTCCTACAAAGAGGTCACCCAAAGCCCCCTCACTGTACTCGTTGTCACTGCTGTTGTCCTGGTCCTCATTGACACAGTGTACTGTATTGTGTTGCCTCCGCTGCCTGCATGGTTCTTCATGACACAGTTGTGACACTATTTTCTATATGCTGGGCACTAGCGAGGTCTGTGCTCTCCTCCGAAGTTGCCACACAAGCTTTTTCATTTATTTATTTTATTTCACCTTTATTTAACCGGGTAGGCAAGTTGGGAACAAGTTCTTATTTACAACTGTGACAGTCAATAACACAATAGAAAAATATTCTATATACAGTGTGTGCAAATGGCATGAGGAGGTAAGGCAATAAATAGGCCATAGTAGCAAAGTAATTACAATTCAGCAGATTAACACTGGAGTGTGTCACGTTCGTCATAGTATTAATATGATACCAGGGTAGGTTACTTTATGTTGGTCTATAGACCATACTGTATTAATGATACCAGGGTAGGTTACCCGTACAAATCCCGTACAAATCAGCTAGGCTTGACAATCTGGACCCTCTATTTCTGAAACTATCCGCCGCCATTGTCGCAACCCCTATTACCAGCCTGTTCAACCTCTCTTTCATATCGTCTGAGATCCCCAAGGATTGGAAAGCTGCCGCAGTCATCCCCCTCTTCCAAGGGGGAGACACCCTGGACCCAAACTGTTACAGACCTATATCCATCCTGCCCTGCCTATCTAAGGTATTCGAAAGCCAAGTCAACAAACAGGTCACTGACCATCTCGAATCCCACCGTACCTTCTCCGCTGTGCAATCTGGTTTCCGAGCCGGTCACGGGTGCACCTCAGCCACACTCAAGGTACTAAACGATATCATAACCGCCATCGATAAAAGACAGTACTGTGCAGCTGTCTTCATCGACCTTGCCAAGGCTTTCGACTCTGTCAATCACCATATTCTTATCGGCAGACTCAGTAGCCTCGGTTTTTCGGATGACTGCCTTGCCTGGTTCACCAATTACTTTGCAGACAGAGTTCAGTGTGTCAAATCGGAGGGCATGCTGTCCGGTCCTCTGGCAGTCTCTATGGGGGTGCCACAGGGTTAAATTCTCGGGCCGACTCTTTTCTCTGTATATATCAATGATGTTGCTCTTGCTGCGGGCGATTCCCTGATCCACCTCTACGCAGACGACACCATTCTATATACTTTCGGCCCGTCCTTGGACACTGTGCTATCTAACCTCCAATTGAGCTTCAATGCCATACAACACTCCTTCCATGGCCTCCAACTGCTCTTAAACGCTAGTAAAACCAAATGCATGCTTTTCAACCGATCGCTACCTGCACCCGCATGCCCGACTAGCATCACCACACTGGATGGTTCCGACCTTGAATATGTGGACATCTATAAGTACCTAGGTGTCTGGCTAGACTGTAAACTCTCCTTCCAGACTCATATCAAACATCTCCAATCGAAAATCAAATCAAGAATCGGCTTTCTATTCCGCAACAAAGCCTCCTTCACTCACGCCGCCAAACTTACCCTAGTAATACTGACTATCCTACCGATCCTCGACTTCGGCGATGTCATCTACAAAATTGCTTCCAACACTCTACTCAGCAAACTGGATGCAGTTTATCACAGTGCCATCCGTTTTGTCACTAAAGCACCTTATACCACCCACCACTGCGACTTGTATACTCTAGTCGGCTGGCCCTGAAGTTGGAGACTTTTATCTCCATCACCAACTTCAAACATCTGCTATCTGAGCAGCTAACCGATCGTTGCAGCTGTACATAGTCTATTGGTAAATAGCCCACCCATTTTCACCTACCTCATCCCCATACTCTTTTGCACACCAATATCTCTACCTGTACATGACCATCTGATCATTTATCACCCCAGTGTTAATCTGCAAAATTGTAATTATTTGCCTACCTCCTCATGCCTTTTGCACACAATGTATATAGACTCCCCTTTTTTTTCTACTGTGTTATTGACTTGTTAATTGTTTACTCCATGTGTAACTCTGTGTTGTCTGTTCACACTGCTATGCTTTATCTTGGCCAGGTCGCAGTTGCAAATGAGAACTTGTTCTCAACTAGTCTACCTGGTTAAATAAAGGTGAAATAAAAAAAATAAAAAAATAAAAACTTTATGTTGGTCTATAGACCATACTGTATTAATGATACCAGGGTAGGTTACTTTATTTATTCTATAGACCATACTGTATTAATGATACCAGGGTAGGTTACTTTATGTTGGTCTATAGACGATACTGTATTAATAATACCAGGGTAGGTTACTTTATGTTGGTCTATAGACCATACTGTATTAATGATACCAGGGTAGGTTACTTTATGTTATTCTATAGTGTGTGTGTATAAGGTAGTAGTTTTGGAATTGTTAGTTAGATTACTCGTTGGTTATTACTGCATTGTCGGAACTAGAAGCAGAAGCATTTCGCTACGCTCGCATTAACATCTGCTAACCATGTGTATGTGACAAATAAATTTGATTTGATTTTGATTTGAATACAGTATGGTCTATAGAATAACATAAAGTAACCTATTCATTCATTATAGAATGGCCTTTAGACTACTGTATGCACATCAAGAGTTCAGTGTTCAGTCACAACAATCATAGCTGCTGAATATCTAAAGAATTCTAATAGATCTATCATAACTGAATCCAACTGAACCTTAAACAAGAAGGAATTACTCTCCTTCAAAAATACAAGGCAGGTCTGGGCCTGCGCCATAGAGATAGATAGAGGACTCATCTTTATATCTGTTGCCATTATAGCATCAAATCAAAGCTCTCCCATTATAGCATAACAGCATGGGCAGCGCCATTGAGGCAATCTCCATATTGAAGTAGTCATTTTTCTTCATGATTGGCTGATCCAGATAGGACATGACTCCAACAGGGTTATCGGGATGGATCAGCCAATAAAGTTGGAAGTCTCACCCAGTTAACAATACTAAATACAACCTATATTAATAGAACCTTTTGGCGACTAGGGGCCTCAAATTATTCTCTATGGTCTGCACCAAGCCTGTCTGCAGGGTATATTGTGCTAGAGCGCCCTCTGGTGGCTTAACGCCCAATAAGGACTTAATGAGATATTATTCATTATTAGTATCAGTTATAAATAGAGAGTAATGAGAAGAAAATGTTAATAATTAATGCCAATATTGGTTGCAGACCTTGCGGACCAAACTCCACTCCATGGTGAAGGAAGTTTACGAACTTCACCAACAGAATGCAGAAGAGACCAGGCTTTGCGGAATCTACCCCCGACTACATCGATTATTATTATTATCAGTTATAAATAGAGAGTAATGAGAAGAACATTTTAATAATTATTGCCTCTATTGGTTGCATGTGGCAGACCTTGGGGACCAAAGTCCACTCCATGGTTAGAGACCTTTGTAACAATAGTTGCTTTCCTTTCTTTGCTTGCTGAAATCCATACATTTTCAATAAACGTGAATACAACCACCGACTTTTTGCTTGTTTCCGTTTCTCGAAGGTGGCAACTCAGCACACGTGTCAATGTAAATCCGATGAAGTGTGTAAATGAAACCTATAATAAAATGATTGTAATATGTAAAAAAAATATATGATTTCTCTCTCTTATTTCTCAGTATCTCTAGAGTCTGGACAGAAATGTGCCAAGTCAATAAGGTTATGGAACAAATGTATTGTTTACTGGCGCCTGTAATGATCTACATTTGAATGGTTGTCACCAGCTGTTAGAGCGTGTGATTTGATTGGACACAAAGCGACACGTCATGTCATCCCTTTACTCTAGAAACGAGAATAAACGTCGGTGGTTGTATTTGATGAATGTTTATTGAAAAAGTATAGATTTCAGCAAACAAAGAAAGGCACGCAACTACAGAGGACAAACATAGGTACAAGGTAGGCGTTTCATGATTAACATTTTTTTTGGGGGGGGGGTATTGACCTTGAGCGAATCGATGAAGTCGGAGCGAGATTCCGCAAAGCCTGGTCTCTGCTCCACTCTGTTGGTGAAGTTCACTATAAACTTCCTTCACCATGGAATGAGGTTTAGTCCGCTAGGGGCAGACCTTGAGTTGGAGCCTATTGGCCTACCGAAATGTGTTCTATGACTAAAAAGAAAGTAAAGGTGATACATGTATTATATCTTAGTAAAATGGCAATACTAACGAGGTGTCTATTCTCCATGTCAGTTTATCAGCACTTCTCTCCTGTTTGCCAGCGAGGAGGAGGAGGTCTGTTGTTTCTTCATTTACGTCACCCCTCTTTCAATCCCTTCCTCCTTCCGTCCTGCTCTACATACAACGTCAACGGGGGACACCACGTTCAAACTGGTTTCTCATATTAACACCCACCACAATCACTTCGCCACCATAAACCTCTTTTGGAACCAGGTGAGTTGAATATCTGTTAATTGGTGAAATAAAGGAAGGAAACAACAGACGAATAGAGTAGACCGGCCGGAGAGGCGACAGTGTTCCTAGTCTAGCGTCATTTATCTCATTCCTTTTCACTCGGTTTGGAAATGGCTCTCTGTGTATCGCGAGTGTGTAATGTGCTTGTTTACGCGGTTGTTTCTTTATGGCGGTTAACATCGGCTTGTAAACAAAGAGCCCGTCTACGTCAGCCACTATGTAGCCAAAATGTCGTCTTTTATTTGACTTCCACATTCTATGTCCCATGCCACAAACCGATGGCGTCGTGAGGGGGGGATGGAGGGAGTGTGAAAGAGACCCATAAACGAGTAGTGAGGCCACACTAGGTATCCCCATCTCAGAGCTGAGCCCTCCATGTCACTAGCGGGTCGAGCCGAACCTAACCTATCTTTAGTAGGCCCGTCCAGAACCTGTCTTTCTTCAACTTAGTTTTCCTGTCAAGTTATCGGCCCATTTAAAGATACAGCGCGTGTTCAGAGGCTAATAATGACCAACCAATTGAAACAAGTCCCGATGTTTCATGGAGGTCATGGAGGTGGTACAGTAGATTATAGTAATAGTAATGTCATGGAGATGGTATAGTAGATATGTCATGGAGGTGGTAATAGTAATGTCATGGAGGTGGTACAGTAGATTATAGTATAATGTCATGGAGTACAGTAGATTATAGTAGTAATGTCAGTAGATTATAGTAATGTCATGGAGGTGGTACAGTAGATTATAGTAATTGTCATGGAGGTGGTACAGTAGATTATAGTAATGTCATGGAGGTGGTATAGTAGATTATAGTAATGTCATGGAGGTGGTACAGTAGATTATAGTAATGTCATGGAGGTGGAGTAGATTATAGTATGTCATGGAGGTGGTACAGTAGATTATAGTAATGTCATGGAGGTGGTACAGTAGATTATAGTAATGTCATGGAGGTGGTACAGTAGATTATAGTAATGTCATGGAGGTGGTACAGTAGATTATAGTAATGTCATGGAGGTGGTACAGTAGATTTATAATGTAATGTCATGGAGGTGGTACAGTAGATTATAGTAATGTCATGGAGGTGGTACAGTAGATTATAGTAATGTCATGGAGGTGGTACAGTAGATTATAGTAATGTCATGGAGGTGGTACAGTAGATATAGTAATGTCATGGAGGTGTAGTAAGTCATGGAGGTGGTACAGTAGATTATAGTAATGTCATGGAGGTGGTACAGTAGATTATAGTAATGTCATGGAGGTGGTACAGTAGATTATAGTAATGTCATGGAGGTGGTACAGTAGATTATAGTAATGTCATGGAGGTGGTAGTAGATTATAGTAATGTCATGGAGGTGGTACAGTAGATTATAGTAATGTCATGGAGGTGGTACAGTAGTAATAGTAATGTCATGGAGGTGGTACAGTAGTAGATTATAGTAATGTCAGTAGATTATAGTAATGGAGGTGGTACAGTAGTAGATACAGTATAGTAATGTCATGGAGGTGGTAATGTGGAGGTGGTAGTAGATTATAGTAATGTCATGGAGGTGGTATAGTAGATTATAGTAATGTCATGGAGGTGGTACAGTAGATTATAGTAATGTAGATAGATTATAGTAATGTCATGGAGGTGGTAGTAGATTATAGTAATGTAGATTATAGTAATGTCATGGAGGTGGTACAGTAGATATAGTAATGTAGATTATAGTAATGTCATGGAGGTGGTACAGTAGATTATAGTAATGTCATGGAGGTGGTACAGTAGATTATAGTAATGTCATGGAGGTGGTACAGTAGATTATAGTAGGTGGTACATAGATTATAATGTCATGGAGGTGGTACAGTAGATTATAGTAATGTCATGGAGTCATGGAGGTGGTACAGTAGATTATAGTAATGTCATGGAGGTGGTACAGTAGATTATAGTAATAGTAATGTCATGGAGGTGGTACAGTAGATTATAGTAATGTCATGGAGGTGGTACAGTAGATTATTATAGTATAGTAATGTCATGGAGGTGGTACAGTAGATTATAGTCATAGTAATGTCATGGAGGTGGTACAGTAGATTATAGTAATGTCATGGAGGTGGTACAGTAGTAGATTATAGTAATGTCATGGTAATAGTAATGGTGGTACAGTAGATTATAGTAATGTCATGGATAGTAGATTATAGTAATGTCATGGAGGTGGTACAGTAGATTATAGTAATGTCATGGAGGTGGTAACATGGAGTAGATTATAGTAATGTCATGGAGGTGGTACAGTAGATTATAGTAATGTCATGGAGGTGGTACAGTAGATTATAGTAATGTCATGGAGGTGGTACAGTAGATTATAGTAATGTCATGGAGGTGGTACAGTAGTAGATTATAGTAATGTCATGGAGGTAATGTCATGGAGGTGGTACAGGTGATTATAGTAATGTCATGGAGGTGGTACTGTAGATTATAGTAATGTCATGGAGGTGGTACTGTAGATTATAGTATTGTCATGGAGGTGGTACAGTAGATTATAGTAATGTCATGGAGGTGGTACAGTAGATTATAGTAATGTCATGGAGGTGGTATGTAGATTATAGTAGTAATGTCATGGAGGTGGTACTGTAGATTATAGTATTGTCATGGAGGTGGTACAGTAGATTATAGTAATGTCATGGAGGTGGTACAGTAGATTATAGTAATGTCATGGAGGTGGTACAGTAGATTATAGTAATGTCATGGAGGTGGTACAGTAGATTATAGTAATGTCATGGAGGTGGTACAGTAGATTATAGTAATGTCATGGAGGTGGTATAGTAGATTATAGTAATGTCATGGAGGTGGTACTGTAGATTATAGTAATAGTAATGTCATGGAGGTGGTATAGTAGATTATAGTAATGTCTTGGAGGTGGTATAGTAGATTATAGTAATAGTAATGTCATGGAGGTGGTATAGTAGATTATAGTATTGTCATGGAGGTGGTATAGTAGATTATAGTAATGTCATGGAGGTGGTACAGTAGATTATAGTAATGTCATGGAGGTGGTACAGTAGATTATAGTAATGTCATGGATTATAGTAATGTCATGGAGGTGGTACTGTAGATTATAGTAATGTCATGGAGGTGGTATAGTAGATTATAGTAATGTCATGGAGGTGGTACAGTAGATTATAGTAATGTCATGGAGGTGGTACAGTAGATCATAGTAATGTCATGGAGCTGGTACAGTAGATTATAGTATTGTCATGGAGGCGGTACTGTAGATTATAGTAATGTCATGGAAGTGGTACAGTAGATTATAGTAATAGTAATGTCATGAAGGTGGTACAGTAGATTATAGTATTGTCATGGAGGTGGTACAGTAGATTATTATAATAGTAATGTCATGGTGGTGGTACTGTAGATTATAGTAATAGTAATGTCATGGAGGTGCTACAGTAGATTATAGTAATGTCATGGAGGTGGTACAGCAGATTATAGTAATGTCATGGAGGTGGTGTAGATTATAGTAATGTCATGGAGGTGGTACTGTAGATTATAGTAATGTCATGGAGGTGGTATAGTAGATTATAGTAATGTCATGGAGGTGGTACAGTAGATTATAGTAATGTCATGGAGGTGGTACAGTAGATTATAGTAATGTCATGGAGGTGGTACTGTAGATTATAGTAATGTCATGGAGGTGGTACAGTAGATTATAGTAATGTCATGGAGGTGGTACAGTAGATTATAGTAATGTCATTGAGGTGGTAGAGTAGATTATAGTAATGTCATGGAGGTGGTACAGGTGATTATAGTAATGTCATGGAGGTGGTACTGTAGATTATAGTAATGTCATGGAGGTGGTACAGTAGATTATAGTAATGTCATGGAGGTGGTATAGTAGATTATAGTAATGTCATGGAGGTGGTACAGTAGATTATAGTAATGTCATGGAGGTGGTACTGTAGATTATAGTAATGTCATGGAGGTGGTACAGTAGATTATAGTAATGTCATGGAGGTGGTACAGTAGATTATAGTAATGTCATGGAGGTGGTACAGTAGATTATAGTAATGTCATGGAGGTGGTAGAGTAGATTATAGTAATGTCATGGAGGTGGTACAGTAGATTATAGTAATAGTAATGTCATGGTGGTGGTACTGTAGATTATAGTAATGTCATGGAGGTGGTACAGTAGATTATAGTAATGTCATTGAGGTGGTAGAGTAGATTATAGTATTGTCATGGAGGTGGTACAGTAGATTATAGTAATAGTAATGTCATGGAGGTGGTACAGTAGATTATAGTATTGTCATGGAGGTGGTATAGTAGATTATAGTAATGTCATGGAGGTGGTACAGTAGATTATAGTAATAGTAATGTCATGGAGGTGGTACAGTAGATTATAGTAATGTCATGGAGGTGGTACAGTAGATTATAGTAATGTCATGGAGGTGGTACAGTAGATTATAGTAATGTCATGGAGGTGGTACAGTAGATTATAGTAATGTCATGGAGGTGGTATAGTAGATTATCGTAATAGTAATGTCATGGAGGTGGTACAGTAGATTATAGTAATGTCATGGAGGTGGTACAGTAGATTATAGTAATGTCATGGAGGTGGTACAGTAGATTATAGTAATGTCATGGAGGTGGTACAGTAGATTATAGTAATAGTAATGTCATGGAGGTGGTACAGTAGATTATAGTAATAGTAATGTCATGGAGGTGGTACAGTAGATTATAGTAATGTCATGGAGGTGGTACAGTAGATTATAGTATTGTCATGGAGGTGGTATAGTAGATTATAGTAATGTCATGGAGGTGGGACAGTAGATTATAGTAATGTCATGGTGGTGGTACTGTAGATTATAGTAATGTCATGGAGGTGGCATAGTAGATTATAGTAATAGTAATGTCATGGAGGTGGTATAGTAGATTATAGTAATGTCATGGAGGTGGTATAGTAGATTATAGTAATGTCATGGAGGTGGTACAGTAGATTATAGTAATAGTAATGTCATGGTGGTGGTACTGTAGATTATAGTAATGTCATGGAGGTGGTACAGTAGATTATAGTAATGTCATGGAGGTGGTATAGTAGATTCTAGTAATAGTAATGTCATGGAGGTGTTACAGTAGATTATAGTAATGTCATGGAGGTGGTACAGTAGATTACTATAATGTCATGGAGGTGGTATTGTAGATTATAGTAATAGTAATGTCATGGAGGTGGTACAGTAGATTATAGTAATGTCATGGAGGTGGTACAGTAGATTATAGTAATGTCATGGAGGTGGTACAGTAGATTATAGTAATGCCATGGAGGTGGTACACTAGATTATAGTATTGTCATGGAGGTGGTACAGTAGATTATAGTAATGTCATGGAGGTGGTACAGTAGATTATAGTAATGTCATGGAGGTGGTACTGTAGATTATAGTAATGTCATGGAGGTGGTACTGTAGATTATAGTAATGTCATGGAGGTGGTACTGTAGATTATAGTATTGTCATGGAGGTGGTACAGTAGATTATAGTAATGTCATGGAGGTGGTACTGTAGATTATAGTATTGTCATGGAGGTGGTACAGTAGATTATAGTATTGTCATGGAGGTGGTACAGTAGATTATAGTAATGTCATGGAGGTGGTACAGTAGATTATAGTATTGTCATGGAGGTGGTACAGTAGATTATAGTAATGTCATGGAGTTGGTACAGTAGATTATAGTATTGTCATGGAGGTGGTACAGTAGATTATAGTATTGTCATGGAGGTGGTACAGTAGATTATAGTAATGTCATGAAGGTGGTACAGTAGATTATAGTAATGTCATGGAGGTGGTACTGTAGATTATAGTAATAGTAATGTCATGGAGGTGGTATAGTATATTATAGTATTGTCATGGTGGTGGTACTGTAGATTATAGTAATGTCATGGAGGTGGCATAGTAGATTATAGTAATGTCTTGGAGGTGGTATAGTAGATTATAGTAATAGTAATGTCATGGAGGTGGTATAGTAGATTATAGTATTGTCATGGAGGTGGTATAGTAGATTATAGTAATGTCATGGAGGTGGTACAGTAGATTATAGTAATGTCATGGAGGTGGTACAGTAGATTATAGTAATGTCATGGAGGTGGTACTGTAGATTATAGTAATGTCATGGAGGTGGTATAGTAGATTATAGTAATGTCATGGAGGTGGTACAGTAGATTATAGTAATGTCATGGAGGTGGTACTGTAGATTATAGTAATGTCATGGAAGTGGTACAGTAGATTATAGTAATAGTAATGTCATGAAGGTGGTACAGTAGATTATAGTATTGTCATGGAGGTGGTACAGTAGATTATTATAATAGTAATGTCATGGTGGTGGTACTGTAGATTATAGTAATAGTAATGTCATGGAGGTGCTACAGTAGATTATAGTAATGTCATGGAGGTGGTACAGCAGATTATAGTAATGTCATGGAGGTGGTACTGTAGATTATAGTAATGTCATGGAGGTGGTACTGTAGATTATAGTAATGTCATGGAGGTGGTACAGTAGATTATAGTAATGTCATGGAGGTGGTATAGTAGATTATAGTAATGTCATGGAGGTGGTACAGTAGATTATAGTAATGTCATGGAGGTGGTACTGTAGATTATAGTAATGTCATGGAGGTGGTACAGTAGATTATAGTAATGTCATTGAGGTGGTAGAGTAGATTATAGTAATGTCATGGAGGTGGTGTAGATTATAGTAATGTCATGGAGGTGGTACAGTAGATTATAGTAATGTCATTGAGGTGGTAGAGTAGATTATAGTAATGTCATGGAGGTGGTACAGGTGATTATAGTAATGTCATGGAGGTGGTACAGGTGATTATAGTAATGTCATGGAGGTGGTACTGTAGATTATAGTAATGTCATGGAGGTGGTATAGTAGATTATAGTAATGTCATGGAGGTGGTACAGTAGATTATAGTAATGTCATGGAGGTGGTACTGTAGATTATAGTAATGTCATGGAGGTGGTACAGTAGATTATAGTAATGTCATGGAGGTGGTATAGTAGATTATAGTAATAGTAATGTCATGGAGGTGGTACAGTAGATTATAGTAATGTCATGGAGGTGGTACAGTAGATTATAGTAATGTCATGGAGGTGGTATAGTAGATTATAGTAATGTCATGGTGGTGGTACAGTAGATTATAGTATTGCCATGGAGGTGGTATAGTAGATTATAGTAATAGTAATGTCATGGTGGTGGTACAGTAGATTATAGTAATGTCATGGAGTTGGTACAGTAGATTATAGTAATGTCATGGAGGTGGTACTGTAGATTATAGTAATGTCATGGAGGTGGTATAGTAGATTATAGTAATGTCATGGAGGTGGTACAGTAGATTATAGTAATGTCATGGAGGTGGTACAGTAGATTATAGTAATGTCATGGAGGTGGTACAGTAATTATAGTAATGTCTATTTTGACCATTGTACCATTCGGGCTTCAGTAAAAAGCATAGCACAATTTCAGCAGGCATGAATGTTTTAAATGATATTACTGAAGCCCTTGACAAAAAACAGCACTGTTGCTTTTGATACAGTTGATCATGCTATACTGAGACAGAGATTGTCGACAGTAGGTCTTTCGGAGCATGCAGTTGCATGGTTTGCTAACTATCTGATAGAACTCAGTGCACTCTGTTTGATGGGCTCATTTCTGTCTGTAGTGGTGTGCCCCAGGGCTGTGTACTTGGTCCCATCTTATTCACTATTTATATTAATCATTTAGACAAAAATGTGCAAAATGCACAACTTCACTTTTATGCTGATGATACTGTTATTTATTGTTGTGACTCGTCTCTCACAAAAGCTTTCCAGATCTTGCAAACTGCTTTTTATACTGTTCAACATACCTTGTGTCAATTAAAGCTGTCCCTTCAATACTGACAAAACTAAACTACTGGTGTTTTCTAAAGCAAGAAATAGACCTCTGAACCTTTCATCTATTACTACCTGTCAGGGCAAGGAGATTGAGACTAACCTCATATAAATATCTTGGAATTTTAATTGATCAAGGCCTCTTTTTTAAATTGCACATTCAAGAATTTACAAAAAAATGTAAACAGAAGTTGGGATTTTATTTTAGGAACAAGGCCTGTTTTTCTTTTGAAGCCAGAAGGAGGCTAATATCAGCTACATTTATGCCTTTACTAGACTATGGGGATATTTTATATATAAATGCTTCTTCTCAGTGTTTGGAATCAATTGACACCCTTTACCATGGCACATTGAGATTTATTTTAAACAGCAAAACCCTTACGCACCACTGCACTTTGTATACCAGGGTTGGCTGGCCTTCTCTAGTCACTCGTAGGCTCAGTCACTGGTATACTTTTTTTATAAACCCAATTTGGATTTACTACCTTTTTATTTGGCCATTTTTATTGTTCAGAAAAGGGCTTTTATGTACTCTGTCATCGGCTTGTAACACCTTTACATAATTTTTAAACTGGAAGAACTTGTCCCGATTGGTGTTTTTCCCCACCTTTATTTAACCAGGTAGGCCAGTTGAGAACATGTTGAGAACATGTTCTCATTTACAAATGCGACCTGGCCAAGATAAAGCAAAGCAGTGCGACACTGCTTTGTGATGCCGGTGATGTCTGGTGAGGACCTGCCTTACAACAGGCCTAACAAACCCTCGGTCCAGCCTCTCTCAGCCTACTGCGGACAGTCTGAGCACTGATGGAGGGATTGTGTGTTCCTGGTGTAAATCGGGCAGTTGTTGTTGCCATCCTGTACCCGTCCCGCAGGTGTGCTGTTCGGATGTACTGATCCTGTGCAGGTGTTGTTGCACGTGGTCTGCCACTGTGAAGACGATCAGCTGTCCGTCCTGTCTCCCTGTAGCTCTGTCTTAGGTGTCTCACAGTACGGACATTGACATTTATTGCCCTGGCCACATCTGCAGTCCTCATGCCTTCTTGCAGCATGCCCAAGGCACGTTCACGCAGATGAGCAGGGACCCTGGGCGTCTTTCTTTTGGTGTTTTTCAGAGTCAGTAGAAAGGCCTCTTTAGTGTCCTAAGTTTTCATAACTGTGACCTTAATTGCCTGTAAGTTGTTAGTGTCTTAATGACCATTCCACAGGTGCATGTTCATTCATTGTTTATGGTTCATTGAACAAGCATGGGTAACAGTGTTTAAACCTTTTACAATGAAGATCTGTGAAGTTATTTGGATTTTTACGGATTATCATTGAAAGACAGAGTCCTGAAAAGGGGACAATTCTTTTTTTTGACTCCGTTTAGTACCAACCATCAAACCACAACTCTTAACTAGGCTTGGGCGGTATCCAGATTGTCCTACCTTCATACCCACCTTGTGCCATACCAGGATATTCGGGTAATACCGGCACTGAACCCAAGGGGCGTTATTGTAATCCGAAGGTCAGCAATGCTAACAAGTACACGTAAAATCCCATAGAGCATGCTAACTAAAAGCTCATGAGCACATTGCAAACATTTTATACAGTCTCTGACCTAAAGTATTCACAAGACAGACATCCCAGCTCATAAAGTTATACAAGGAACTCAAAAATGCTACTCAGTTTGCTGGACACAGTAAACTAATATTAGACAGCAAGGCTCTTGATCCAGGATGGGATCTCCTGCTGTTATCAAGTAAAACTTGATTTTGGAAGAAGCTAACCACTTAGCTAGATAGTGAACTAGCTACTAAATTAGAGCATAGCATTAAATGCAGAGCATTTATCACATTTTAGACAGTTAGTTGGTTATAAGATATCTAGCTGGCAAACATTTAGTTGTGAATTCCAGATCACCTGGCACGAGCTGCACAACAGTGAGTGCTTGTAAACAAATATCACGTGACTGAGGACGACCAGTAAGCGTCATAATGAAAAATTGTGACAGGTGAAATTAAGAACGTGGTCTTCTTTATCTCCTGTCGTATTTATCTCCTGTCGTAAGTTGACTTCAGGTATTTACTTAAAATAGCTACAAATATTACCATTTGTTTAAAAAAAAAAATAGTTTCAACGGTATTTAAAAACCATCCCATGGCTAAATACCTTGGTATACGGTGTACTAGTACTAACCAACAAACCACAACTCTAAACTGGTACCAATCTAGCCTCGTTGCCAGTCTGTTTAGCTAAAATTAATGTTATGTGTCAAAGAGACTGGTCTTTCTTCAAAATTACCATTAATGAACTTGAGGAGAACAGAAGATTTGATCTTGATTGGATAACCCCCACAGCTATCCTCCAATCAAAGGTTATGCAAATATTTGAACATGTGTTTTTCTCCACAGATTGCGTTCGTGTCCGGTTGCTGAGTGACTGTATTTGGTTTGTCCGCACGAAACCAGTCTTTCTGTTGCTAGCTCACATCAAATTTCTCTAACTATATATACTGAACAAAAATATAAACACAACATGCTATAATTTTAATTTTACTGAGTTACATTTTGTAAAATGTTACAAACTGTATTAGGCCTTAATCTATGGATTTCACATGACTGGGAATACAGATATGCATCTGTTGGTCATAGATACCTTTATAAATAAGGTAGGGGAGTGGATCAGAAAACCAGTCAGTATCTAGTGTGACCACCATTTGCCTCATGCAGCGTGACACATCTCTTTCACATAGAGTTGATAAGGCTGTTAATTGTGACCTGTGGAATGTTGTGCCACTCCTCTTCAATGGCTGTGGTTGCTGGATATTGGCAGGAACTGGAACATGCTGTCGTACACAGCGACCCAGAGCATCCCAAACATGCTTAATAGGTGACATGTCTGGTATGTATGAAGGCCATGGAAGAACTGGGACATTTTCAGCTTCCAGGAATTGTGTACAGATCTTTGCAACATGGTGCTGTGCATTACTATGCTGAAACATGAGGTGATGAACTGGACAGGACAGACATAACACTATTAGAACCCTGTGATGGACTGGACAGGACAGACAGAACACTATTAGAACCCTGTGATAGACTGGACAGGACAGACAGAACACTATTAGAACCCTGTGATGGACTGGACAGGACAGACAGAACACTATTAGAACCCTGTGATAGACTGGACAGGACAGACAGAACACTATTAGAACCCTGTGATGGACTGGACAGGACAAACAGGCTGTACATTATCATACTGAAACATGAGGTGATGGACAGGACAAACAGGCTGTACATTATCATGCTGAAACATGAGGTGATGGACTGGACAGGACAAACAAGCTGTGCATTATCATACAGAAACATGAGATGATGGACTGGACAGGACAAACAAGCTGTGCATTATCATACAGAAACATGAGGTGATGGACTGGACAGGACAAACAGGCTGTGCATTATCATACAGAAACATGAGGTGATGGACTGGACAGGACAAACAGGCTGTGCATTATCATACAGAAACATGAGGTGATGGACTGGGCAGGACAAACAAGCTGTGCATTATCATACTGAAACATGAGGTGATGGACTGGACAGGACAGGACAAACAAGCTGTGCATTATCATGCTGAAACATGAGGTGATGGACTGGACTAGAGGTCGACCGATTAATCGGAATGGCCGATTAATTAGGGCCAATTTCAAGTTTTCATAACAATCGGAAATCTGTATTTTTGGGTGCCGATTTAAAAAAAAAAAACAACATTTTTACGCCTTTTAGTTCATCTTTATTTAACTTGGCAAGTCAGTTAAGAACACATTCTTACTTTCAATGACTGCCTAGAAACGGTGGGTTAACTGCCTCGTTCAGGGGCAGAACGACAGATTTTCACCTTGTCAGTTCGGGGGATACAATCTTGCAACCTTACAGTTAACTAGTCCAACGCAATAACGACCTGCCTCTCTCTCGTTGCACTCCACAAGGAGACTTCCTGTTACACAAATGCAGGAAGCCAAGGTAAGTTGCTAGCCAGCATTAAACTTATCTTATAAAAAACAATCCATCATAATCACTAGTTAACTACACATGGTTGATGATATTACTAGATATTATCTAGCGTGTCCTCTGACTATAAGAACATTCAATAGTTAATGGTTAATGAAATACAAATGGTACAGAGAGAAATAGTCCTATAATTCATATAGTAACTACAACCTAAAACTTCTTACCTGGGAAATTTGAAGACTCATGTTAAAAGGAACCACCAGCTTTCATATGTTCTCATGTTCTGAGCAAGGAACTGAAACGTTAGCTTTCTTACATAGCACATATTGCACTTTTACTTTCTTCTCCATCACTTTGTTTTTGCATTATTTAAACCAAATTGAACATGTTTCATTATTTACTTGAGGCTAAATTGATTTTATTGATGCATTATATTAAGTTAAAATAAGTGTTCATTCAGTATTGTTGTAATTGTCATTTTTACAAATACATTTTATTTTTAAAATCGGACGATTAATCGTAATCGGCTTTGTTGGTCCTCCAATAATCGGTATCGGTACTTGCGTTGAAAAGGCATAATCAGTCGACCTGTAGACTGGACAGGACAAACAAGCTGTGCATTATCATACTGAAACATGAGGTGATGGACAGGACAGGACAAACAAGCTGTGCATTATCATGCTGAAACATGAGGTGATGGACTGGACAGGACAGGACAAACAAGCTGTGCATTATCATACTGAAACATGAGGTGATGGACTGGACAGGACAAACAAGCTGTGCATTATCATGCTGAAACATGAGGTGATGGACAGGACAAACAAGCTGTGCATTATCATGCTGAAACATGAGGTGATGGACTGGACAGGACAAACAAGCTGTGCATTATCATACTGAAACATGAGGTGATGGACTGGGACAGGACAAAACATTATCATGCTGAAACATGAGGTGATGACAGGACAGGACAATTGTGCATTATCATACTGAAACATGAGGTGATGGACAGGACAGGACAAACAAGCTGTGCATTATCATGCTGAAACATAAGGTGATGGACTGGACAGGACAAACAAGCTGTGCATTATCATACTGAAACATGAGGTGATGGACTGGACAGGACAAACAAGCTGTGCATTATCATGCTGAAACATGAGGTGATGGACTGGACAGGACAGGACAAACAAGCTGTGCATTATCATACTGAAACATGAGGTGATGGACTGGACAGGACAGGACAAACAAGCTGTGCATTATCATGCTGAAACATAAGGTGATGGACAGGACAGGACAAACAAGCTGTGCATTATCATACTGAAACATGAGGTGATGGACTGGACAGGACAAACAAGCTGTGCATTATCATGCTGAAACATGAGGTGATGGACTGGACAGGACAGGACAAACAAGCTGTGCATTATCATACTGAAACATGAGGTGATGGACTGGACAGGACAGGACAAACAAGCTGTGCATTATCATGCTGAAACATGAGGTGATGGACAGGACAAACAAGCTGTGCATTATCAGGACAGGACAAACAAGCTGCATTATCATGCTGAAACATGAGGTGATGGACTGGACAGGACAGGACAAACAAGCTGTGCATTATCATGGACTGGACAGGACAGGACAAACAAGCTGTGCATTATCATACTGAGGTGATGGACTGGACAGGACAGGACAAACAAGCTGTGCAGGACAGGACAAACAATGCATTATCATACTGAAACATGAGGTGATGGACTGAAACATGCATTATCATGGAAACATGATGGACTGGACAGGACAGGACAAACAAGCTGTGCATTATCATGCTGAAACATGAGGTGATGGACAGGACAAACAAGCTGTGCATTATCATACTGAAACATGAGGTAATGGACTGGACAGGACAAACAAGCTGTGCATTATCATGCTGAAACATAAGGTGATCGTGGCGGATTAATATCACGACAATGGGCCTCAGGATCTCGTCACGGTATCTCTGTGCATTCAAATTGCCATCGATAAAATGCAATTGTGTTCGTTGTCCGTAGTTTATGCCTGCCCATACCATAACCCCACCATGGGGCACTCTGTTCACAACGTTGACATCAGCAAACCGCTTGCCCACAAAAGCCATACACGTGGTCTGCGGTTGTGAGGCCAGTTGGATGTACTGCAAAATTAATGATCTAAAACCATGTAAAATGAAATGAACATGAAATTCTCTGGCAACAGCTCTGGTGGAAATTTCTGCAGTCAGCATGCCAATTGCACGCTTCCTCAAAACTTGAGACATCTGTGGCATTGCGTTGTGCGACAAAACTGCACATTTTACAGTGGCCTTTTTATTGTCCCCAGCACAAGGTGCACCTGTGTAATGGTCATGCTGTTTAATCAGCTTTTTGATAAAACACACCTGTGAGGTGGATAGAATATCTTGGCAAAGGAGAAATGCTCACGAACAGAGATGTAAACAAATTTGTCCACAATATTTTTGAGAAATAAACTTTTTGTGCGTATGGGACATTTCTGTGATATTTTTTTTCAGCTCATGAAACATGGGACCAACACTTGCATCATGTTGCATTTATATTTTTGTTCAGCATGGTTTAGGTCAGAGACTCTATAAAATGTTGGCAATGCGCTGGTTAGAATGGAGTTACTGTAGCATTCGGAATGGGATTTCACATGTACTTGTTAGTATTGCTAACCTTCGGATTACAGAGGCTGGCGCCGAATATGTAGCGAGGGCCAGCCGACTAGAGCATACAGGTCGCATGTGGTGGGTAGTATAAGGGATTATATCTCTACTGTCTATAACATATTAGATCTAGACTGTCCATAATCTATTAGATCTCTACTGTCCATAATCTATTAGATCTCTACTGTCTATACTCTACTAGATCTCTACTGTCCATAATCTATTACATCTCTACTGTCCATAATCTATTAGATCTCTACTGTCTATAACCTATTAGATCTCTACTGTCTATAGTCTATTAGATCTCTACTGTCTATAACCTATTAGATCTCTACTGTCTATAACCTATTAGATCTCTACTGTCTATAACCTATTAGCTCTCTACTGTCTATAACCTATTAGCTCTCTACTGTCCATAATCTATTAGATCTCTACTGTCTATACTCTATTAGATCTCTACTGTCTATAACCTATTACATCTCTACTGTCCATAATCTATTAGATCTCTACTGTCTATAACCTATTAGATCTCTTTTTTATTTTATTTTATTTCACCTTTATTTAACCAGGTAGGCTAGTTGAGAACAAGTTCTCATTTACAACTGCGACCTGGCCAAGATAAAGCATAGCAGTGTGAACAGACAACACAGAGTTACACATGGAGTAAACAATTAACAAGTCAATAACACAGTAGGAAAAAAAAGGGGAGTCTATATACAATGTGTGCAAAAGGCATGAGGAGGTAGGCGAATAATTACAATATTGCAGATTAACACTGGATAGGTAAATGGTCATGTACAGGTAGAGATATTGGTGTGCAAAAGAGCAGAAAAGTAAATAAATAAAAACTGTGGGGATGAGGTAGGTGAAAATGGGTGGGCTATTTACCAATAGATTATGTACAGCTGCAGCGATCGGTTAGCTGCTCAGATAGCTGATGTTTGAAGTTGGTGAGGGAGATAAAGGTCTCCAACTTCAGCGATTTTTGCAATTCGTTCCAGTCGCAGGCAGCAGAGTACTGGAACGAAAGGCGGCCGAATGAGGTGTTGGCTTTAGGGATGATCAGTGAGATACACCTGCTGGAGCGCGTGCTACGGATGGGTGTTGCCATCGTGACCAGTGAACTGAGATAAGGCGGAGCTTTACCTAGCATGGCCTTGTAGACGACCTGGAGCCAGTGGGTCTTGCGACGAATATGTAGCGAGGGCCAGCCGACTAGAGCATACAAGTCGCAGTGGTGGGTAGTATAAGGTGCTTTAGTGACAAAACGGATGGCACTGTGATAAACTGCATCCAGTTTGCTGAGAAGAGTGTTGGAAGCAATTTTGTAGATGACATCGCCGAAGTCGAGGATCGGTAGGATAGTCAGTTTTACTAGGGTAAGCTTGGCAGCGTGAGTGAAGGAGGCTTTGTTACGGAATAGAAAGCCGACTCTTGATTTGATTTTCGATTGTAGATGTTTGATATGAGTCTGGAAGGAGAGTTTGCAGTCTAGCCAGACACCTAGGTACTTATAGGTGTCCACATATTCAAGGTCGGAACCATCCAGTGTGGTGATGCTAGTCGGGCATGCGGGTGCAGGCAGCGATCGGTTGAAAAGCATGCATTTGGTTTTACTAGCGTTTAAGAGCAGTTGGAGGCCACGGAAGGAGTGTTGTATGGCATTGAAGCTCGTTTGGAGGTTAGATAGCACAGTGTCCAAGGACGGGCCGAAAGTATATAGAATGGTGTCGTCTGCGTAGAGGTGGATCAGGGAATCGCCCGCAGCAAGAGCAACATCATTGATATATACAGAGAAGAGTCGGCCCGAGGATTGAACCCTGTGGCACCCCCATCTACTGTCTATAGTCTAATAGATCTCTACTGTCTATAACCTATTAGATCTCTACTGTCTATACTCTATTAATCTCTATAGTCTATTAGATCTCTACTGTCTATAATCTATTAGATCTCTACTGTCTATAACCTATTAGATCTCTACTGTCTATACTCTATTAGATCTCTACTGTCTATACTCTATTAGATCTCTACTGTCTATAATCTATTAGATCTCTACTGTCTAATCTATTAGATCTCTAATGTCTATAACCTATTGGAGCTCTACTGTCTGTAATCTACTGTATTAGATTTCTGTCAATAACCTATTAGATCTCTACTGTCTAATCTATTAGATCTCTGTCTATAATCTATTAGAGAGCTACTGTCTATAACCTATTAGATATCTACTGTCTAACCTATTAGAGCTCTACTGTCTAATCTACTGTATTAGATTGCTGTCAATAACCTATTAGATCTCTACTGTCTATAACCTATTATGTTACACTGTCATCATTAGAACCTGCTGGCCCATTGGTGAGAGGAGGAAGGTGCAGTAGAATTGTAGTCTATGGAACCAATACATAGTTTTACTGGACCATTAAAATGTGTTCTATGTTGAATGTTTAACCTGGTAGACTACCTCATACCTTACAGCAGGTGAATGTTTAACCTGGTAGTCTACCTCCTACCTTACAGCAGGTGAATGTTTAACCTGGTAGACTACCTCATACCTTACAGCAGGTGAATGTTTAACCTGGTAGACTACCTCCTACCTTACAGCAGGTGAATGTTTAACCTGGTAGACTACCTCATACCTTACAGCAGGTGAATGTTTAACCTGGTAGACTACCTCCTACCGTACAGCAGGTGAATGTTTAACCTGGTAGACTACCTCATACCTTACAGCAGGTGAATGTTTAACCTGGTAGACTACCTCATACCTTACAGCAGGTGTGTTGAATGTTTAACCTGGTAGTCTACCTCCTACCTTACAGCAGATGTGTTGATTGTTTAACCTGCTAGACTACCTCATACCTTACAGCAGGTGAATGTTTAACCTGGTAGTCTACCTCATACCTTACAGCAGGTGAATGTTTAACCTGGTAGACTACCTCCTACCTTACAGCAGGTGTGTTGAATGTTTAACCTGGTAGTCTACCTCCTACCTTACAGCAGGTGTGTTGATTGTTTAAACTGCTAGACTACCTCATACCTTAAAGCAGGTGAATGTTTAACCTGGTAGTCTACCTCCTACCTTACAGCAGGTGTGTTGATTGTTTAACCTGCTAGACTACCTCATACCTTAAAGCAGGTGAATGTTTAACCTGGTAGTCTACCTCCTACCTTACAGCAGGTGAATATTTAACCTTGTAGACTACCTCCTACCTTACAGCAGGTGAATGTTTAACCTGGTAGTCTACCTCCTACCTTACAGCAGGTGAATGTTTAACCTGGTAGACTACCTCATACCTTACAGCAGGTGAATGTTTAACCTGGTAGACTACCTCCTACCTTACTGCAGGTGAATGTTTAACCTGGTAGACTACCTCATACCTTACAGCAGGTGAATGTTTAACCTGGTAGTCTACCTCATACCTTACAGCAGGTGAATGTTTAACCTGGTAGACTACCTCATACCTTACAGCAGGTGAATGTTTAACCTGGTAGACTACCTCCTACCTTACTGCAGGTGAATGTTTAACCTGGTAGACTACCTCATACCTTACAGCAGGTGTGTTGAATGTTTAACCTGGTAGACTACCTCCTACCGTACAGCAGGTGAATGTTTAACCTGGTAGTCTACCTCCTACCTTACAGCAGGTGTGTTGAATGTTTAACCTGGTAGTCTACCTCCTACCTTACAGCAGGTGTGTTGAATGTTTAACCTGGTAGACTACCTCCTACCTTACAGCAGGTGAATGTTTAACCTGGTAGACTACCTCCTACCTTACAGCAGGTGAATGTTTAACCTGGTAGACTACCTCCTACCTTACAGCAGGTGAATGTTTAACCTGGTAGTCTACCTCCTACCTTACAGCAGGTGAATGTTTAACCTGGTAGTCTACCTCCTACCTTACAGCAGGTGAATGTTTAACCTGGTAGTCTACCTCCTACCTTACAGCAGGTGAATGTTTAACCTGGTAGTCTACCTCATACCTTACAGCAGGTGAATGTGCCTGGCTTGGGTACAGGGTCTGTGCCTGGCTTGGGTACAGGGTCTGTGCCTGGCTAGGGTACAGCAGGGGTCTGTGCCTGGCTTGGGTACAGGGTCTGCGCCTGGCTAGGGTACAGGGTCTGTGCCTGGCTAGGGTACAGGGTCTGCCTGGCTAGGGTACAGTAGGGTCTGCGCCTGGCTAGGGTACAGGGTCTGTGCCTGGCTAGTACAGGGTCTGCGCCTGGCAGGTGAATGGTCTGCGCCTGGCTAGGGGGTACAGCAGGTCTGTGCCTGGCTTGGGTACAGGGTCTGCGCCTGGCTAGGGTACAGGGTCTGCGCCTGGCTAGGGTACAGGGTCTGCGCCTGGCTAGGGTACAGGGTCTGTGCCTGGCTAGGGTACAGGGTCTGTGCCTGGCTAGGGTACAGGGTCTGCGCCTGGCTAGGGTACAGGGTCTGTGCCTGGCTAGGGTACAGGGTCTGTGCCTGGCTAGGGTACAGGGTCTGTGCCTGGCTAGGGTACAGGGTCTGCGCCTGGCTAGGGTACAGGGTCTGCGCCTGGCTAGGGTACAGGGTCTGCGCCTGGCTAGGGTACAGGGTCTGCGCCTGGCTAGGGTACAGGGTCTGCGCCTGGCTAGGGTACAGGGTCTGCGCCTGGCTAGGGTACAGGGTCTGCGCCTGGCTAGGGTACAGGGTCTGCGCCTGGCTAGGGTACAGGGTCTGCGCCTGGCTAGGGTACAGGGTCTGCGCCTGGCTAGGGTACAGGGTCTGCGCCTGGCTAGGGTACAGGGTCTGCGCCTGGCTAGGGTACAGGGTCTGCGCCTGGCTAGGGTACAGGGTCTGCGCCTGGCTAGATGACCATAGGCTAACGTGGTTCAGACTCCATGACGTTTCGGCTCCCATGGGTATGAAGATACAGGGAGTATAGCTCCATGAACCTGTGTTCTTGAATTCACATCAAACTAATATTGTCAAGCTGTCTGTGTATTAAACTGTTTTGTGGTCGCCATGTTTGTGTAACAACACATCGTGGAGCAAGACTATATCTCTCCTCTCTCTATATGTTTCTCTCTCTCTTTCCCTTCCCCCTCTCTCTCTTTCTGTTCCTCTGTCCTTCTCTCATTCTCCCCCACTCTGCCTCTCTCGCTCTTGTTTCTCTCTCTTTCCCTTCCCCCTCTCTCTCTTTCTGTTCCTCTTTGCTCTGTCCTTCTCTCATTCTCCCCCACTCTCTCTGTCTCTGCCTCTCTCGCTCTTGTTTTCTCTCTCTTTTGCTCTCGGTTTCCATCTCACTCACTCACTCACTCACTCCCTTCCTCCTCCTCCCTCCCTCTTTCTGCTCTCTATTGAGCTCTCCCCCTCTCTCTCTCTCTCTCTCTCTCTCTCTCTCTCTCTCCCCCTCCCTCCCTCTCTCTGCATTCCCTCCCTCCCTCTCACGTTGCACCCTGCCCCTCCCGTTCTCTTTCTCTCTCACATTGCTCCCTGCCCCCATCTCCTCTCTCTTTCTCTCTTTCTCTCTCTACTATTCTCCCTTCCCCCACTGCTGCTGCCTCTTATTTTCCTTCTCCCTCACTCCACCATTTCACTCCCTCCCTCCCCTGTTCTCTTTATCTCCTCCCTTCCCTCCCCCCTCAATCCCTCGTTCATTCCATGCAATCATCTGTTCTAGCTCTCTCTCTGCTCTCTTTCTCTCTGCTCACTCTCTCTCCCTCTCTCCCTGTGCTTCCTCCATTACGCCCCCATTTTGTCCTCTCCTCTGAAAGCATATCCTCCCTCTTCCCTCTTTCCACCATGTTCTCTCCATCTGTTTTCTCCCTCTCTCCTTCATATTCCCTCCATCATGTTGTTCCCCCTCTTCCAGACCATGTATTATACCAACTTTACTGACTTATATTTGATTCAGAAATATGCTTTAAACAAACCTCTGTGAATCTGATCTACTTAAAGCTAGTGTCTCTAGAAGTGTCCCAGTGTGTTGTTGTCTAACCATGACTCATTAGAATCATGGTGTCTCACATACTGTCTATTACAAACCAGACCAGGGGACAGTGTTGAGCCCAGTTTCCCCTAGTACTAGTGTTGTATTGAACAGGGGACAGACCAGGGGACAGTGTTGAGCTCAGTTTCCCCAGTACTAGTGTAGTGTTGACTAGGGGACAGTGTTGAGCCCAGTTTCCCCAGTACTAGTGTAGTGTTGACCAGGGGACAGACCAGGGGACAGTGATGAGCCCAGTTTCCCCCAGTACTAGTGTAGTGTTGACCAGGGGACAGTGTTGAGCCCAGTTTCCCCCAGTACTAGTCTAGTGTTGACCAGGGGACAGACCAGGGGACAGTGTTGATTCCAGTTTCCCCTAGTACTAGTCTAGTGTTGACTAGGGGACAGTGTTGAGCCCAGTTTCCCCAGTACTAGTGTAGTGTTGACCAGGGGACAGTGTTGAGCCCAGTTTCCCCCAGTACTAGTCTAGTGTTGACCAGGGGACAGTGATGCGCCCAGTTTCCCCAGTACTAGTGTAGTGTTGACTAGGGGACAGTGTTGAGCCCAGTTTCCCCAGTACTAGTCTAGTGTTGTCCAGGGGACAGACCAGGGGACAGTGTTGAGCCCAGTTTCCCCAGTACTAGTGTAGTGTTGACCAGGGGACAGACCAGGGGACAGTGTTGATTCCAGTTTCCCCTAGTACTAGTGTAGTGTTGACCAGGGGACTGTGTTGATCCCAGTTCCCCCAGTACTAGTCTAGTGTTGTCCAGGGGACAGACCAGGGGACAGTGTTGAGCCCAGTTTCCCCCAGTACTAGTGTAGTGTTGACCAGGGGACAGACCAGGGGACAGTGATGAGCCCAGTTTCCCCCAGTACTAGTGTAGTGTTGACCAGGGGACAGTGTTGAGCCCAGTTTCCCCCAGTACTAGTGTAGTGGTGTAGTGTTAACTAGGCAAGTCAGTTTAGAATAAATTCTTATTTACAATGACGGCCTACCCCGGAGATGCTTGGCCAATTGTGCACAGCCATATGGGACTCCCAATCACAGCCGGATGTGATCCCACCTGGATTCAAACCAGGGACTGTAGTGTCTTAGAGAGCTGCACCACTCGGGATTATTTGATTCAGTCAGTATTCTTCTAGTGTAACTATCA
Source organism: Oncorhynchus masou masou (assembly GCF_036934945.1). Lineage (NCBI taxonomy): Eukaryota > Metazoa > Chordata > Actinopteri > Salmoniformes > Salmonidae > Oncorhynchus > Oncorhynchus masou. The sequence goes on along the minus strand of NC_088213.1, from coordinate 2,142,422 downwards.
ACCTGGTTGGTTTCATAACAGAAGAGCATCTGAGGAAACTATACTGAACACAAATATAAACACAACATGCCAGAATTTCAAATATTCTACTGAGTTACAGTTCATAAGGAAATCAGTTTAATAAATTCATTAGGTCCTAATCTATGGATTTCACAGGACTGGGAATACAGATATGCATCTGTTGGTCAGAGAGAACAGTTTAAAACAGATAGGGGTGTGGATCAGAACCAGTCAGTATCTGGTGTGGATCAGAACCAGTCAGTATCTGGTGTGGATCAGAACCAGTCAGTATCTGGTGTGACCGTCTGCCTCGTGCAGCGTGACACATCTCCTTCACATAGAGTTGATCAGGCTGTTGATTGGGACCTGTGGAATGTTGTGCCGCTCCTCTTCAATCCCAAACATGCTCAATTAGTGACATGTCTGGAGAGTATGCAGGCCATGGAAGAACTGGGACATTTTCAGCTTCCAGGAATTGTGTTCAGATCCAAGTGACATGGGCCCGTGCATTATAATACTGAAACATGAGGTGATGGTGGCGGCTAAATGGCACGACAATGGGCCTGAGGATCTCATCACGGTATCTCTGTGCATTCAACTTGCCATCGATAAAATGGAATTGTGCTCGTTGTCCGTAGCTTATGCCTGCCCATACCATCTGCCCGGTACAGTTGAAACCGAGATTCATCTGTGAAGGGCACACTTCTCCAGCGTGCCAGTGGTCATCGAAGGTGAGCATTTTCCCACTGAAATCAGTTACGACGCCAAACTGCAGTCATGTCAAGACCCTGAGGACGACGAGCAGATGAGCTTCCCTGAGATGGTTTCTAACAGTTTGTGTATAAATGATTTGGTTGTGTAAACTCAGTTTCATCAGCTGCCTGGGTGGCTGGTCTCAGACCATCCCACAGGTGAAGAAGCCCAATGTGGACGTCCTGGGCTGCCTTGGTTTCCACGGTTGTGAGGCCGGTGGGGGACCATTCTTGATCCACATGGGGAAACTGTTGAGTGTGAAAGACCCAGCAGCGTTGCAGTTCTTGACTCAAACCTACTACTATAACCGTTCAAAGGCACTTTGTCTTGCCCGTTCATCCTCTGTTTGGCACAAATACACAATCCATGTTTCAATTATCTTAAGGCGTAAACATCCTTCTTTAGCCTGTCTCCTCCCCTTCATCTACACTGATTGAAGTGGATTGATCGAGAGCATCCTGACCTGTTGCATCCCCGCCTGGTATGGCAACTGCTCGGCATCTGACCGTAAGGCGCTACAGTGGGTACATGTACAAATGACCCCCTGCACACTGACTTGGCCTCGTTATTGTTATTTTGTGTTACTTTTTCACATTTTTTACTTTAGTTTATTTGGTAAATATTTTCTTAACTTTCTCGAACTGCACTGTTGGTTAAGGGCTTGTAAGTAAGCATTTCACTGTAAGGTCTACAGTTGTTGTATTCGGCGCATGTGACAAAGTTTGATTTAACAAGTGACATCGATAAGGGATCATAGTTTTCACCTGGTCAGTCTGTCATGGAAAGAGCTGGCGCTCATAATGTTTTGTACTTGTGTGGAGAGAGAGAGAGAGAGAGAGACACACACACTCTGGTAGGGGGAGGAGCCAGAAGGCCCGCCTCCTTCTTCCTGAGTATATAAATAGGAGCAGAACACTTCCTCTCTTCTGTCTCTGAGACACTCTGTCTCTCTGTCTGGAGAATGAGGTCCTTGAAGCACCTGAAACATCACAACAGGAAGAATGTGGTGAGTTCTGGGCTGGTAACCACAGGATTAAGGTTAACATTTACCTTTGGTGTGTTCAGTAGTTTGGTTTAGTGGTGATTAGTTGGAACATTCACAGTTTGAGAGTGTTGAGAAGGAGAAAATGTGATAGTTGTTGTTTAAAACGTTCTCCCTCCTTATAGGTGAAACCTTTCCAGTTTGTCATCTCTCTCTCTCTCTCTCTCTCTCTCTCTCTCTCTCTCTCTCTCTCTCTCTCTGTCTCTCTCTCTGTCTATCGCTCTCTCTCTCTCTCTCTCTCTCTGTCTCTCGCTCTCTCTCTCTGTCTCTCGCTCTCTCTCTCTGTCTCTCGCTCTCTCTCTCTGTCTCTCGCTCTCTCTCTCTGTCTCTCGCTCTCTCTCTCTCTGTCTCTCGCTCTCTCTCTCTCTCTCTCTCTCTCTCTCTCTCTCGCTCTCTCTCTCTCGCTCTCTCTCGCTCTCTCTCTCTCTCGCTCTCTCTCTCTGTCTCTCTCGCTCTCTCTCTCTGTCTCTCTCGCTCTCTCTCTCTGTCTCTCTCGCTCTCTCTCTCTGTCTCTCTCGCTCTCTCTCTCTGTCTCTCTCGCTCTCTCTCTCTCTGTCTCTCTCGCTCTCTCTCTCTCTCTGTCTCTCTCGCTCTCTCTCTCTGTCTCTCTCGCTCTCTCTCTCTCTCTGTCTGTCTGTCTGTCTGTCTGTCTCTGTCTCTGTCTCTGTCTGTCTCTGTCTGTCTCTGTCTCTCTGTCTCGCTCTCTGTCTCTCGCTCTCTGTCTCTCGCTCTCTGTCTCTCGCTCTGTCTCTCGCTCTCTGTCTCTCGCTCTCTCTCTCTCTCTCTTTTTCTTCATGATCTAATCTTTCATTTTGTCATCTCTTGTACTCTCTGTCTCTCTCTCCCTCTCTACACGATTTAATCTTTCATTTTGTCTGCCTTTCATTTAGTCATTTCTTTCTCTCCCTCTTGCTTGCTCACTCCCTCTCCCCCTCCCTTTTCTCTCCCTCTCCCCTCCCTTTCCTCTCTTTTTTGTTTGCTCACTGCCTCCCTCTCCCCCTCCCGCCTCTTTCACCCTCTCACTCTCATTCTCTGCTCTCCCTCCTCTTTTCTCTCCAGTGTCTCTTTTCATTCTCTCTCCCTCCCCCTCTTTCATTCTCGTTCCTTCTCTCTCTTTCTCCCTCCCTCCCTCCCCCCCCCCCCTCCCTATCCTTCTTTCTCTGTCCCCCCTTTCCTTCTCTCTCTTTCTCCCTCCCTCCCCTCCCTTTCATTCTTTCTCCTTTCTTTCCTTCTCTTTCTCCCTCCCCTTCTTTCTCCCTCCCTCTTTCCTTCTCTCTCTTTCTCCCTCCCTCATTTCTTCTCTCTCTTTCTCCCTCCCTCTCTTTCCTTCTCTCTCTTTCTCCCTCCCTCTTTCCTTCTCTCTCTTTCTCCCTCCCTCTTTCCTTCTCTCTTTCCTTCTCTCTCTCTCCCTCCCTCTCTCTTTCTCCCTCCCTCTTTCCTTCTATCTCTTTCTCCCTCCCTCTCTTTCCTTCTCTCTCTTTCTCCCTCCCTCTCTTTCCTTCTCTCTCTTTCTCCCTCCCTCTCTTTCCTCTTTCTCCTCTTTCTCCTTCTCCTCTCTCTTCTCCCTCCCTCTCTTTCCTTCTCTCTCTTTCTCCCTCCCTCTCTTTCCTTCTCTCTTCTCGTTCCCTCTCTCTTTCTCTTTCCCTCTCTCTTTCTCTTTCCCTCTCTTTCTCTTTCCCTCTCTTTCTCTTTCCCTCTCTCTTTCTCTTTCTCTTTCTCTTTCCCTCTCTCTTTCTCCCTCCCTCTCTCTTTCTCTTTCTCTTTCTTTTTCTCTCTTCTCTTTCTCTCTCTCTTTCTCTCTCTCTTTCTCCCTCTCTCTCTTTCTCCCTCTCTCTCTTTCTCCCTCTCTCTCTTTTTCCTTCTCTTTTTCTCCCTCCCCCTCTCTTTCTCCCCCCCTTTCATTCATCCTCTTTCTCCCCTCCCCCTCTCCTCCATCACCCGCTTTCATTTTCCTCTCTCTCTTTGTGTCTGTTCTCTCTGTCCTCTCTCGCTCTCTCTCTGTTCTCTCTGTTCTCTCTGTCCTCGCTCTCTCGCTCTCTCTCGCTCTTTCGCTCTAACTGTTCTCAGACCAGATCTGTCACCATATCATATTATCATGTAAGAACAACAGTATGTTACCATGAAAGTGTAGCTGTAGTCTTCTTACTGTGTGTGTTTTGCAGCTGTGTGGATTCATTCAGTTAGCTACATGTTCAGATTATATTATGGATCGGTATAGAATCTAGATGAATCTAAAGTAAAGGATTGTGAATGGTGATTTGATTTGGTTGGTCCTCAACACACAGCTCCAACACTTCATTCAGCATAAATGACAGCCCTGAGACAGTGTGCCCCGGAGCAGGGTAGTTCTGAAGGTTTATTTGCCATAGAAATTGGCTGACTAAAAGGTGAGCCTCTCATGTCACCTGTTATCCCGAGTTCAACTCAGTTGACCAACGTTAGATAGTTAACTCCTCTATCAAGATTCCTCATCCGCCTCTGTCATTTTACAGTTTAGTCATGTAGCAGACGCTCTTATCCACAATGAATTACAGGAGCAATTAGAGTGAAGTGCATTGCTCAAGGGCACGTCGACAGATTCGTCACCTAGTTGCCTCTGGGATTCGAACCAACAACCTTTCAGTTGCTGGGCCAACGCTCTTAACCGATAGGCTACCTCAGTTGAGTTGCTGTTATTGGTATTATTGATTATGGTTGACCAGGGTCTGATGGGTGATATTATTGATGATTGTTGACCAGGGGTTGATGGGTGATATTATTGATGATGGGTGATATTATTGATGATGGTTGACCAGAGGCTGATGGGTGATATTATTGATGATGGGTGATATTATTGATGATGGGTGATATTATTGATTATGGTTGACCAGGGTCTGATGGGTGATATTATTGATGATTGTTGACCAGGGGCTGATGGGTGATATTATTGATGATGGTTGACCAGGGGCTGATGGGTGATATTATTGATGATGGTTGACCAGGGGCTGATGGGTGATATTATTGATGATGGTTGACCAGGGGCTGATGGGTGATATTATTGATGATGGTTGACCAGGGGCTGATGGGTGATATTATTGATGATGGTTGACCAGGGGCTGATGGGTGATATTATTGATGATGGTTGGCCAGGGGCTGATGGGTGATATTATTGATGATGGGTGATATTATTGATGATGGGTGATATTATTGATGATTGTTGACCAGGGGCTGATGGGTGATATTATTGATTATGGTTGACCAGGGTCTGATGGGTGATATTATTGATGATGGTTGACCAGGGGCTGATGGGTGATATTATTGATGATGGTTGACCAGGGGCTGATGGGTGATATTATTGATGATGGTTGACCAGGGGCTGATGGGTGATATTATTGATGATGGATGACCAGGGGCTGATGGGTGATATTATTGATGATGGTTGACCAGGGGCTGTTGGGTGATATTATTGATGATGGTTGACCAGGGGCTGATGGGTGATATTATTGATGATGGGTGATATTATTGATGATGGGTGATATTATTGATGATGGTTGACCAGGGTCTGATGGGTGATATTATTGATGATGGGTGATATTATTGATGATGGGTGATATTATTGATGATGGTTGACCAGAGGCTGATGGGTGATATTATTGATGATGGGTGATATTATTGATGATGGGTGATATTATTGATGATTGTTGACCAGGGGCTGATGGGTGATATTATTGATTACGGTTGACCAGGGTCTGATGGGTGATATTATTGATGATGGTTGACCAGGGGCTGATGGGTGATATTATTGATGATGATTGACCAGGGGCTGATGGGTGATATTATTGATGATGGTTGACCAGGGGCTGATGGGTGATATTATTGATGATGGATGACCAGGGGCTGATGGGTGATATTATTGATGATGGTTGACCAGGGGCTGTTGGGTGATATTATTGATGATGGTTGACCAGGGGCTGATGGGTGATATTATTGATGATGGGTGATATTATTGATGATGGGTGATATTATTGATGATGGTTGACCAGGGTCTGATGGGTGATATTATTGATGATGGGTGATATTATTGATGATGGGTGATATTATTGATGATGGTTGACCAGGGGCTGATGGGTGATATTATTGATGATGGGTGGGGCTGATGGGTGATATTATTGATGATGGGTGATATTATTGATGATGGGTGATATTATTGATGATGGTTGACCAGGGGCTGATGGGTGATATTATTGATGATGGTTGACCAGGGGCTGATGGGTGATATTATTGATGATGGTTGACCAGGGGCTGATGGGTGATATTATTGATGATGGTTGGCCAGGGGCTGATGGGTGATATTATTGATGATGGTTGACCAGAGGCTGATGGGTGATATTATTGATGATGGGTGATATTATTGATGATGGGTGATATTATTGATGATGGGTGATATTATTGATGATGGTTGACCAGAGGCTGATGGGTGATATTATTGATGATGGGTGATATTATTGATGATGGTTGACCAGGGTCTGATGGGTGATATTATTGATGATTGTTGACCAGGGGCTGATGGGTGATATTATTGATTATGGTTGACCAGGGTCTGATGGGTGATATTATTGATGATGGTTGACCAGGGGCTGATGGGTGATATTATTGATGATGGGTGATATTATTGATGATGGTTGACCAGGGGCTGATGGGTGATATTATTGATGATGGTTGACCAGGGGCTGATGGGTGATATTATTGATGATGGTTGACCAGGGGCTGATGGGTGATATTATTGATGATGGTTGACCAGGGGCTGATGGGTGATATTATTGATGATGGTTGACCAGGGGCTGATGGGTGATATTATTGATGATGGTTGACCAGGGGCTGATGGGTGATATTATTGATTATGGTTGACCAGGGTCTGATGGGTGATATTATTGATGATGGGTGATATTATTGATGATGGGTGATATTATTGATGATGGTTGACCAGAGGCTGATGGGTGATATTATTGATGATGGGTGATATTATTGATGATGGGTGATATTATTGTTGATGGTTGACCAGAGGCTGATGGGTGATATTATTGATGATGGTTGGCCAGGGGCTGATGGGTGATATTATTGATGATGGTTGGCCAGGGGCTGATGGGTGATATTATTGATGATGGTTGACCAGAGGCTGATGGGTGATATTATTGATGATGGGTGATATTATTGATGATGGGTGATATTATTGATGATGGTTGACCAGGGGCTGATGGGTGATATTATTGATGATGGGTGATATTATTGATGATGGGTGATATTATTGATGATGGTTGACCAGGGGCTGATGGGTGATATTATTGATGATGGGTGATATTATTGATGATGGGTGATATTATTGATGATGGTTGACCAGGGGCTGATGGGTGATATTATTGATGATGGGTGATATTATTGATGATGGGTGATATTATTGATGATGGTTGACCAGGGGCTGATGGGTGATATTATTGATGATGGGTGATATTATTGATGATGGGTGATATTATTGATGATGGGTGATATTATTGATGATGGTTGACCAGGGGCTGATGGGTGATATTATTGATGATGGTTGACCAGGGGCTGATGGGTGATATTATTGATGATGGTTGGCCAGGGGCTGATGGGTGATATTATTGATGATGGGTGATATTATTGATGATGGGTGATATTATTGATGATGGGTGATATTATTGATGATGGTTGACCAGAGGCTGATGGGTGATATTATTGATGATGGGTGATATTATTGATGATGGTTGACCAGGGTCTGATGGGTGATATTATTGATGATTGTTGACCAGGGGCTGATGGGTGATATTATTGATTATGGTTGACCAGGGTCTGATGGGTGATATTATTGATGATGGTTGACCAGGGGCTGATGGGTGATATTATTGATGATGGGTGATATTATTGATGATGGTTGACCAGGGGCTGATGGGTGGTATTATTGATGATGGTTGACAAGGGGCTGATGGGTGATATTATTGATGATGGTTGACCAGGGGCTGATGGGTGATATTATTGATGATGGTTGACCAGGGGCTGATGGGTGATATTATTGATGATGGTTGACCAGGGGCTGATGGATGATATTATTGTTGATGGTTGACCAGAGGCTGATAGGTGATATTATTGATGATGGTTGGCCAGGGGCTGATGGGTGATATTATTGATGATGGTTGACCAGAGGCTGATGGGTGATATTATTGATGATGGGTGATATTATTGATGATGGGTGATATTATTGATGATGGTTTACCAGAGGCTGATGGGTGATATTATTGATGATGGGTGATATTATTGATGATGGTTGACCAGGGTCTGATGGGTGATATTATTGATGATTGTTGACCAGGGGCTGATGGGTGATATTATTGATTATGGTTGACCAGGGTCTGATGGGTTATATTATTGATGATTGTTGACCAGGGGCTGATGGGTGATATTATTGATGATGGTTGACCAGGGGCTGATGGGTGATATTATTGATGATGGTTGACCAGGGGCTGATGGGTGATATTATTGATGATGGTTGACCAGTGTTGAGAGGTGATATTAGTAATGAATTCTCTCCTCACTGACTCTGCTGCTATCTCTGATCAACATCATAGATAGTAAAAATGTGTTGACTGCATTACTAACCTTGTCTCCCTGTTTTGTGTCTCAGGAGGAAGCCAGCAGGCGCCTGGTTAGATGTGAGCCCAGGGAGATGGCCAGACAGGTTGATTCTGGCACTCAGACGGATCCTGTGGTGGTTCTGTCTCTAGCCCAGGCTGCTGTTCTGGGGCTCATCTCTCAGAATGAGGTGTTTGGTGCTACCATCGCTCCTAATGGCTTCTACACAGGAGAACCTAAAGAGTCCCCTGCCCTGCCTGTAGAGGGGGTGGATTACGAATACGCTGATCAGCTGATAGGAGCTAACGGAGATTACCTGGGAGACAACCTGCCTGAAGACGGACACATGCAGCCCAGCTGTAGCCAGAGGAGGTGGCACGGACCACCCCCCGAGGGGAAGATGGTAGGGCCCGAGCGCCATGCTGGAGTGCCTGTGGACGGGTCATCCCAAGTGAAAGGAGAAGGGGTTATCACTGGCCTGACGTCCTGTGTTCACATGCTGAACAACCTGGCTACTACTAGAGGGGGATTGGTCCAGGTTGACCCCGCCTCTCTCCGTGCCGCCGTCCAAAAAGGCTGTGCCGAGTGTGACAGAGACATGTCCAGCCAGCAGGCTAACACACACCCTCACACACACTCCCAGGCAGGGCACAGCCATAAAGGGGAGCCGGGGCATCGAGGCCTGCAGGGGCAGAGGGGGCATCAGGAGAGAGCAAGGGAGGAGGAGGAGGAGGGAGAGCAGGGAAACAGCCTGATGAAAGGAGGACAGGAGGAGACTATCAGCAGCTACTTCCAGTCCAGCGAGGTGGGGGGGTACGAGGGGGGGGAGATCTACCATGAGAACAGCCAGGGTATGATGTGGGGCAACCAGCTGGAGCAGGGGGTAGGGGGAAGAGGAGGAGCAGGAGCAGGAAGAGGAGGGACCCATCGTCACCACGGCCGGAGGGTTGACCGTCTAGACATCAACATCCAGATAGATGAGTCGTACTGCGTGGACATGGGGGAGGGGCTGAAGAGATGGAAGTGTCGTATGTGTGAAAAGTCTTACACCTCCAAGTACAACCTGGTAACTCACATCCTGGGTCACCAGGGCATCAAGCCTCACGCCTGCCCCCACTGTGGGAAGCTGTTTAAACAGCCCAGCCACCTGCAGACCCACCTGCTCACCCACCAGGGAACTAGGCCTCATAAATGCACCGTGTGTAAGAAGGGCTTCACCCAGACCTCCCACCTGAAGAGACACATGCTGCAGCACACCGACGTCAAACCTTACAGCTGCCGCTTCTGTCGCCGTGGCTTCGCCTACCCCAGCGAGCTCCGCGCCCACGAGACCAAACACGAGCGCGGGCGCTGCCACGTGTGTTCCCAGTGTGGCATGGAGTTCCCCACCTATGCCCATCTGAAGCGCCACCAGACCAGCCACCAGGGACCAACTAGTTACCAGTGTACAGAGTGCAACAAGTCCTTCACCTACCGCAGCCAGCTGCAGAACCATCTACTGAAACACCAGAGTCCTCGGCCATACTCCTGTTCCCACTGTGGGCTGGAGTTTGTCCAGCTGCACCACCTCCGCCAGCACGCCCTCACACACAAGGTACCTCACTCTGACCCCTGACCCCTACCCATAACCCTACGCCAACATGCCCTCACACACAAGGTACCTCACTCTGACCCCTGACCCCTACCCATAACCCTACGCCAACATGCCCTCACACACAAGGTACCTCACTCTGACCCCTGGCCCCTACCCATAACCCTCCACCAGCACGCCCTCACACACAAGGTACCTCACTCTGACCCCTAACCTTAACCCTCCGCCAGCACGCCCTCACACACAAGGTACCTCACTCTGACCCCTAACCTTAACCCTCCACCAGCACGCCCTCACACACAAGGTACCTCACTCTGACCCCTGGCCCCTACCCATAACCCTCCACCAGCACGCCCTCACACACAAGGTACCTCACTCTGACCCCTAACCTTAACCCTCCGCCAGCACGCCCTCACACACAAGGTACCTCACTCTGACCCCTAACCTTAACCCTCCACCAGCACGCCCTCACACACACAAGCTACCTAACTCTGACCCCTACCCATAACCCTCCGCCAACACGCCCTCACACACAAGCTACCTAACTCTGACCCCTAACCATAACCCTCCGCCAACACGCCCTCCACACAAGGTACCAAACTCTGAACCCTGACCCCTACCCATAACCCTACGCCAACACGCCCTCACACACAAGGTACCTAACTCTGACCCCTATGCATAACCCTCCACCAGCACGCCCTCACACACAAGGTACATAACTCTGACCCCTACCCATAACCCTCCACCAGCACGCCCTCACACACAAGGTACCAAACTCTGAACTCTGACCCCTACGCATAACCCTCCGCCAGCATGCCCTCACACACAAGGTACATAACTCTGACCCCTACCCATAACCCTCCACCAGCACGCCCTCACACACAAGGTACCTAACTCTGACCCCTGGCCCCTACCCATAACCCTCCACCAGCACGCCCTCACACACAAGGTACCTCACTCTGACCCCTAACCTTAACCCTCCGCTAACACGCCCTCACACACAAAGTACCTCACTCTGACCCCTAACCTTAACCCTCCGCCAGCACGCCCTCACACACAAGGTACCTCACTCTGACCCCTAACCTTAACCCTCCACCAGCACGCCCTCACACACAAGGTACCTCACTCTGACCCCTGGCCCCTACCCATAACCCTACGCCAACATGCCCTCACACACAAGGTACCTCACTCTGACCCCTGGCCCCTACCCATAACCCTCCACCAGCACGCCCTCACACACAAGGTACCTCACTCTGACCCCTAACCTTAACCCTCCGCCAGCACGCCCTCACACACAAGGTACCTCACTCTGACCCCTAACCTTAACCCTCCACCAGCACGCCCTCACACACAAGGTACCTCACTCTGACCCCTGGCCCCTACCCATAACCCTCCACCAGCACGCCCTCACACACAAGGTACCTCACTCTGACCCCTAACCTTAACCCTCCGCCAGCACGCCCTCACACACAAGGTACCTCACTCTGACCCCTAACCTTAACCCTCCACCAGCACGCCCTCACACACACAAGCTACCTAACTCTGACCCCTACCCATAACCCTCCGCCAACACGCCCTCACACACAAGCTACCTAACTCTGACCCCTAACCATAACCCTAACCTCTGAACCCTGACCCCTACCCATAACCCTACGCCAACACGCCCTCACACACAAGGTACCTAACTCTGACCCCTAACCTTAACCCTCCGCCAGCACGCCCTCACACACAAGGTACCTAACTCTGACCCCTATGCATAACCCTCCACCAGCACGCCCTCCACACAAGGTACCTAACTCTGACCCCTGGCCCCTACCCATAACCCTCCACCAGCACGCCCTCACACACAAGGTACCTCACTCTGACCCCTAACCTTAACCCTCCGCTAACACGCCCTCACACACAAAGTACCTCACTCTGACCCCTAACCTTAACCCTCCACCAGCACGCCCTCACACACAAGGTACTAACTCACCCTGACCCCTAACCTTAACCCTCCACCAGCACGCCCTCACACACAAGGTACCTCACTCTGACCCCTGGCCCCTACCCATAACCCTACGACCCCCAACATGCCCTCACACACAAGGTACCTCACTCTGACCCCTGGCCCCTACCATAACCCTCCACCAGCACGCCCTCACACACAAGGTACCCTCTGACCCCTGGCCCCTAACCTTAACCCTCCACCAGCACGCCCTCACACACAAGGTACCTCACCCTAACCTTAACCCTGACCCCTAACCTTAACCCTCCACCAGCACGCCCTCACACACAAGGTACCTCACTCTGACCCCTGGCCCCTACCCATAACCCTCCACCAGCACGCCCTCACACACAAGGTACCTCACTCTGACCCCTAACCTTAACCCTCCGCCAGCACGCCCTCACACACAAGGTACCTCACTCTGACCCCTAACCTTAACCCTCCACCAGCACGCCCTCACACACACAAGCTACCTAACTCTGACCCCTACCCATAACCCTCCGCCAACACGCCCTCACACACAAGCTACCTAACTCTGACCCCTAACCATAACCCTCCGCCAACACGCCCTCCACACAAGGTACCAAACTCTGAACCCTGACCCCTACCCATAACCCTACGCCAACACGCCCTCACACACAAGGTACCTAACTCTGACCCCTAACCTTAACCCTCCGCCAGCACGCCCTCACACACAAGGTACCTAACTCTGACCCCTATGCATAACCCTCCACCAGCACGCCCTCACACACAAGGTACATAACTCTGACCCCTACCCATAACCCTCCACCAGCACGCCCTCACACACAAGGTACCAAACTCTGAACTCTGACCCCTACGCATAACCCTCCGCCAGCATGCCCTCACACACAAGGTACATAACTCTGACCCCTACCCATAACCCTCCACCAGCACGCCCTCACACACAAGGTACCTAACTCTGACCCCTGGCCCCTACCCATAACCCTCCACCAGCACGCCCTCACACACAAGGTACCTCACTCTGACCCCTAACCTTAACCCTCCGCTAACACGCCCTCACACACAAAGTACCTCACTCTGACCCCTAACCTTAACCCTCCACCAGCACGCCCTCACACACAAGGTACCTAACTCTGACCCCTGGCCCCTAACCATAACCCTCCGCCAGCACGCCCTCACACACAAGGTACCTAACTCTGACCCCTGACCCCTAACCATAACCCTCCGCCAGCACGCCCTCACACACAAGGTACCTAACTCTGACCCCTACCCATAACCCTCCGCCAGCATGCCCTCACACACAAGGTACCTAACTCTGACCACTACCCATAACCCTCCGCCAGCACGCCCTCACACAAAATGTACCTAACTCTGACCCCTACCCATAACCCTCTGCCAGCACACACAAGGTACCTAACTCTGACCCCTAACCATAACCCTCCGCCAGCACGCCCTCACACACAAGGTACCTAACTCTGACCCCTACCCATAACCCTCCGCCAGCATGCCCTCACACACAAGGTACCTAACTCTGACCCCTACCCATAACCCTCTGCCAGCACACACAAGGTACCTAACTCTGACCCCTAACCATAACCCTCCGCCAGCATGCCCTCACACACAAGGTACCAAACTCTGACCCCTGACCCCTAACCATAACCCTCCGCCAGGACGCCCTCACACACAAGGTACCTAACTCTGACCCCTACCCATAACCCTCCGCCAGCATGCCCTCACACACAAGGTACCTAACTCTGACCACTACCCATAACCCTCCGCCAGCACGCCCTCACACAAAAGGTACCTAACTCTGACCCCTACCCATAACCCTCTGCCAGCACACACAAGGTACCTAACTCTGACCCCTGACCATAACCCTCCCCCAGCACACCCTCACACACTACATGGCCAAACGTATGTGGACACCCTTTCAAATTATTGGAATCAGCTATTTCAGCCACACCAGTTGCTGACAGGTGTATAAAATTGAGCACACAGCCATGCAATCTCCATAGACACACACATTTGAAATTTAATTTCCTTACCAAAGAGCTCAGTGACTTTCAACGTGGCACCGTCATAGGATTCCACCTTTCCAACATGTCAGTTCATGAAATTTCTGCCCTTGTAGAGCTGCCCCGGTTAACTGTAAGTGCTGTTATTGTGAAGTGGAAATGTCTAGGAGCAACAACGGCTCAGCCGCGAAGTGGTAGGCCACACAATCTCACAGAACGGGACCGCCGAGTACTGAAGCGCGTAAAAATGGTCTGCTCTCGGTTGCAACACTCGATACAGAGTTCCAAACTGCCATTCATTTTTCCCCATGGTGGATTTTTAGAGACATTTCAAATAAGAGCTGTGATTTGTGTGGGCTTACCCATGCGTGGCGTTTTGATGGCTGTGATAATCTCTCTAAGGTGCCTTTTTATTAATATATTTACCAACCAAAACATGTTGGCACAAGAACTGTTCATCGGAAGCTTCATGAAATGGGTTTCCATGGCCGAGCATCCGCACACAAGCCTAAGATCACCATGCGCAATGCCAAGCGTCGGCTAGAGTGGTGTAAAGCTCGCCGCCATTGCATCCTGGAACAGTAGAAACGCGTTCTCTGGAGTGATGAATCACGCTTCACCATCTGGCAGGCTGATGGACAAATCTGGGTTTGGTGGATGCCAGGTAACTCTACCTGCCCGAATGAATAGTGCCAACTGTAATGTTTGGTGGAGGAGGAATAATGGTCTGGGGCTGTTTTTCATGGTCTGAGTCTGGGCTAAGCCCCTTAGTTCCAGTGAAGGGAGATCTTAACGCTACAGCATGCATTCTAGGCTTTGCAGCAACAGTTTGGGGGAAGGCCCTTTCCTGTTTCAGCATGACAATGTCCCCATGCACAAAGTGAGGTCCATACAGAAATGGTTTGTCGAGATCGGTATGGAAGAACTTGACTGGCCTGCACACAGCCCTGACCTCAATCCCATCGAACACAGTTGGGATGAATTAGAACGCCGACTGTGTGCCGACCTCACTAATGCTCTTGTGGCTGAATGGAAGAAAGTCCCTGCAGCAATGTTCCAACATCTAGTGGAAAGCCTTCCCAGAAGAGTGGAGGCTGTTATAGCAGCAATGTTCCAACATCTAGTGGAAAGCCTTCCCAGAAGAGTGGAGGCTGTTATAGCAGCAATGTTCCAACATCTAGTGGAAAGCCTTCCCAGAAGAGTGGAGGCTGTTATAGCAGCAATGTTCCAACATCTAGTGGAAAACCTTCCCAGAAGAGTGGAGGCTGTTAAAGCAGCAATGTTCCAACATCTAGTGGAAAGCCTTCCCAGAAGAGTGGAGGCTGTTATAGCAGCAATGTTCCTACATCTAGTGGAAAGCCTTCCCAGAAGAGTGGAGGCTGTTAAAGCAGCAAAGGGGGGGCCAAATCCATATTAATGCCCATGATTTTGGAATGAGATGTTGGACGAGCAGGTGTCCACATACCTTTGGCCATGTAGCTAATCCTAACCCCTGACCTTTAACCCTAGCCCTCCACCAGCATCCCTCACCCACAATATACCTAAACCCTAACTCTAACCGCTGACCTTCAACCGTAGCCCTCCGCCAGCATCCCTCACCCACTATACACCTAAACCCTAACTCTAACCACTGACCTTCAACCCTAGCCCTCTGCCAGCATCCCTCACCCACGAGGTACTGACCATCTGAGACCACTGGAACCCCTAGCTCTAACCATAACCCAGAAGGTTTCAAAGGCCATGGTAGACTGACTATGTTCTCAGTGGTTCAGTTTAGTTAGTCTTTATTAAAAGTAGTTATTTCCAGGAACTCTATATAGTCCTTGGTTCTGATTAGATGACCAACCTGAGAGGTGGGGGGGTGGGGGGGAGATGGGCGGACGTACAGACGGGGGGACGGACGTACAGACGGGGGGTGGGGGAGACGGACGTACAGACGGGGGGTGGGGGAGACGGACGTACAGATGGGGGGGGGGGACAGGCGGATGTACAGACGGGGGGGGAGGGACGTAACGACGGGAGGGGGTGGGGGAGACAGGCGGACGGACAGACGGGGGGGTGGAGACGGACAGACGGGGGGTGGAGACGGACAGACGGGGAGACGGACAGACGGGGGGTGGAGACGGACAGACGGGGGGTGGGGGCGGGCAGACGGGGGGTGGAGACAGAGAGTCAGACACGGTGGGTTGCGACAGACTGGATTGACTGTGGGAAAGAGGATACCTTGTCAGTTCCACAACTGAACGCATTCAACTGAAATGTGTCTTCCACATTTAACCCATCTCTCTGAATCAGAAAGGTGCGGGGGGCTGCCTTAATTGACATCTACGTCATTGGCGCCCGAGGAGAAGTTGTTGGGGGTAACTGCCTTGCCCATTGGCAGAACGGCAGACTTTTCAACCTTGCCGACTCGGGGGTTCGAACTAGCAACCTTTCGGTTACTGGGCCAAAGCTCTTAACCGCTGGGCTACCTGTGTCTGTCTGTCTGCTAGCTAGAACAAAGAATACATGATCTTTCATGTATCCCAATCAGACCTGGCTCAGATGCATATGAATCATGTCAGTACTAGAGCTGTGCTTGATTTAGTGTGCAATGGAATGGAATAATCCCAAACAGGCCAACCAAGATAAGTACCACCCAGCCTTTAGAAGTATTTGACCAAGCTTGGTCTGATCCCAGTATAACAGACCAAGTTAAGTACCACCCAGCCTTTAGAAGTATTTGACCAAGCTAGGTCTGATCCCAGTATAACAGACCAACCAAGTTAAGTACCACCCAGCCTTTAGAAGTATTTGACCAAGCTTGGTCTGATCCCAGTATAACAGACCAAGTTAAGTACCACCCAGCCTTTAGAAGTATTTGACCAAGCTAGGTCTGATCCCAGTATAACAGACCAACCAAGTTAAGTACCATCAAGCCTTTAGAAGTATTTGACCAAGCTAGGTCTGATCCCAGTATAACAGACCAAGTGAAGTACCACCCAGCCTTTAGAAGTATTTGACCAAGCTAGGTCTGATCCCAGTATAACAGACCAACCAAGTTAAGTACCATCAAGCCTTTAGAAGTATTTGACCAAGCTAGGTCTGATCCCAGTATAACAGACCAACCAAGATAAGTACCATCAAGCCTTTAGAAGTATTTGACCAAGCTAGGTCTGATCCCAGTATAACAGACCAACCAAGTTAAGTACCACCCAGCCTTTAGAAGTATTTGACCAAGCTTGGTCTGATCCCAGTATAACAGACCAACCAAGTTAAGTACCATCAAGCCTTTAGAAGTATTTGACCAAGCTAGGTCTGATCCCAGTATAACAGACCAACCAAGTTAAGTACCACCCAGCCTTTAGAAGTATTTGACCAAGCTAGGTCTGATCCCAGTATAGTCATGCTTTTCCTTCAGCTTCTTTACAGAATTTAAACTAACTTCATGTTCATTCATTCTGCTGCAATGGTCCTCATCTAACTGTCCTCCTGTGTTCTTATTGGTCAGGGAATGAAGGGTCATAAGTGTGAGGTGTGTTCCCGTGAGTTCACCTTGTCAGCCAACCTGAAGAGACACATGTTGATCCACAACAGCATCAGACCCTTCCAGTGTCACATCTGCTTCAAGAGCTTCATCCAGAAACAGACGCTCAAAACGCACATGATCGTCCACCTGCCCGTCAAACCCTTCAAATGCAAGGTGAGTTTATATCCAGGGTCGGAACAAGTTCAGGGAACACAACCGGAAAATAACAGCAAGGGAACCTGGAAGGAACGTGATCCATACTGTTCCGGAACATAACTGTTATTTTAAAAGCATGGGAACCGGTTAATAACGTTATTTTATGTTCCAGGCATTTGTTTCTAGTCCTACAACAAAACGCCTATACAAAGCCCCCACGCTGTCACTCAAACGTATTCTGTCTGCCTGCCAGGTGAAAATCTTTACCTGTCTGTGTTTAGGCTACCTGCCCCTCCCCTCTCCGAAGCATAGGCTACTGTACTGAGTACAAGCTTGATTCAGAAGATAGGGAGACAGGTTTTTATTAGCTAGAGAAGAATGGATTCACTCTTTCAGACACTATAGGCCTGGTATCACATTTCATGTTGGCTTTACACTACATTACTAAAAGCATGTGGACATCTTCTCGTCAAACATCTCATTCCAAAATGATGGACATTAATATGGAGTTGGTCCCCCCTTTGCTGCTATAACAGCCTCCACTGTTCTGGAAAGGCTTTCCACTAGATGTAGGAACATTGCTGCTATAACAGCCTCCACTCTTCTGGGAAGGCTTTCCACTAGATTGTGGAACATTGCTGCAGGTACTTGTTTCCATTCAGCCACAAGAGCATTAGTGAGGTCGGGCACTAATGTTGGGCAATTAGGTCTGGCTCGAAGTTGGCGTTCCAATTCATTCCATGGGTGTTCGGTGAGGTTGAGGTCAGGGCTGTGTGCAGGCCAGTCAAGTTCTTCCATACCGACCTCGACAAACCATTTCTGTATAGACCTCACTTTGTGCACAGGGGCATTGTCATGCTGAAACAGGAAAGGGCCTTCCCTTTCCAACACAGTTGGAAGAACAGTATCGTCTAGAATGTCGTTGAATGCTGTAGCGTTAAGATCTCCCTTCACTGGAACTAAGGGGCCTAGCCCGAACCATGAACAGCCCCAAACATTCCTCCTCCACTAAACTTAATAGTTGGCACTATTTATTCAGGCACGTAGCGTTCTACTGGCATCTGCCAAACCCAAATTTGTCCGTCTTGGCATTGCACATGGTGATCTTAGGCTTGTGTGCGGCTGCTCGGCCATGGAAACCCATTTTATGAAGCTCCCGACAAACAGTTCTTGTGCTGATGTTGCTTCCAGAGGCAGTTTGGAACTTGGTAGTGAGTGTTGCATCCGAGGACAGACAATTGTTACGCACTTCAGCACTCGGCGTTCCCATACTGTGAGCTTGTGTGGCCTACCACTTCGCGGCTGAGTTGTTGTTGCGCCTGGTATATGACCTGGTGAGTGTATGTATTATATATGACCTGGTGAGTTTATATATTCACATTATATTATATATGACCTAGTGAGTTTATATATTCACATTATATTATATATGACCTGGTGAGTTTATATGTTCACATTATATTATATATGACCTGGTGAGTGTATATATTATATATGACCTGGTGAGTTTATATATTCACATTATATTATATATGACCTGGTGAGTGTATATATTATATATGACCTGGTGAGTGTATATACTATATATGACCTGGTGAGTGTATATACTATATATGACCTGGTGAGTGTATATATTATATATGACCTGGTGGTTTATATATTATATATGACCTGGTGAGTGTATATATTATATATGACCTGGTGAGTGTATATATTATATATGACCTGGTGAGTTTATATATTCACATTATATTATATATGACCTGGTGAGTGTATATATTATATATGACCTGGTGAGTGTATATATTATATATGACCTGGTGAGTGTATATATTATATATGACCTGGTGGTTTATATATTATATATGACCTGGTGAGTGTATATAATATATATGACCTGGTGGTTTATATATTATATATGACCTGGTGAGTGTATATATTATATATGACCTGGTGAGTTAATATATTATATATGACCTGGTGAGTGTATATATTCACATTATATTATATATAACCTGGTGAGTGTATATATTATATATGACCTGGTGGTTTATATATTATATATGACCTGGTGAGTGTATATATTATATATGACCTGGTGGTTTATATATTATATATGACCTGGTGAGTGTATATAATATACAGTGCCTTGGGAAAGTATTCGGCCCCCTTGAACTTTGCGACCTTTTGCCACATTTCAGGCTTCAAACATAAAGATATAAAACTGTATTTTTTTGTGAAGAATAAACAACAAGTGGGACACAATCATGAAGTGGAACGACATTTATTGGATATTTCAAACTTTTTTAACAAATCAAAAACTGAAAAATTGGGTGTGCAAAATTATTCAGCCCCCTTAAGTTAATACTTTGTAGCGCCACCTTTTGCTGCGATTACAGCTGTAAGTCGCTTGGGGTATGTCTCTATCAGTTTTGCACATCGAGAGACTGAAATGTTTTCCCATTCCTCCTTGCAAAACAGCTCGAGCTCAGTGAGGTTGGATGGAGAGCATTTGTGAACAGCAGTTTTCAGTTCTTTACACAGATTCTCGATTGGATTCAGGTCTGGACTTTGACTTGGCCATTCTAAAACCTGGATATGTTTATTTTTGAACCATTCCATTGTAGATTTTGCTTTATGTTTTGGATCATTGTCTTGTTGGAAGACAAATCTCCGTCCCAGTCTCAGGTCTTTTGCAGACTCCATCAGGTTTTCTTCCAGAATGGTCCTGTATTTGGCTCCATCCATCTTCCCATCAATTTTAACCATCTTCCCTGTCCCTGCTGAAGAAAAGCAGGCCCAAACCATGATGCTGCCACCACCATGTTTGACAGTGGGTATGGTGTGTTCAGGGTGATTAGCTGTGTTGCTTTTACGCCAAACATAACGTTTTGCATTGTTGCCAAAAAGTTCCATTTTTGTTTCATCTGACCAGAGCACCTTCTTCCACATGTTTGGTGTGTCTCCCAGGTGGCTTGTGGCAAACTTTAAACGACACTTTTTATGGATATCTTTAAGAAATGGCTTTCTTCTTGCCACTCTTCCATAAAGGCCAGATTTGTGCAATATACGACTGATTGTTGTCCTATGGACAGTCTCCCACCTCAGCTGTAGATCTCTGCAGTTCATCCAGAGTGATCATGGGCCTCTTGGCTGCATCTCTGATCAGTCTTCTCCTTGTATGAGCTGAAAGTTTAGAGGGACGGCCAGGTCTTGGTAGATTTGCAGTGGTCTGATACTCCTTCCATTTCAATATTATCGCTTGCACAGTGCTCCTTGGGATGTTTAAAGCTTGGGAAATCTTTTTGTATCCAAATCCGGCTTTAAACTTCTTCACAACAGTATCTCGGACCTGCCTGGTGTGTTCCTTGTTCTTCATGATGCTCTCTGCGCTTTTAACGGACATCTGAGACTATCACAGTGCAGGAGCATTTATACGGAGACTTGATTACACACAGGTGGATTGTATTTATTATCATTAGTCATTTAGGTCAACATTGGATCATTCAGAGATCCTCACTGAACTTCTGAAGAGAGTTTGCTGCACTGAAAGTAAAGGGGCTAAATAATTTTGCACGCCCATTTTTTCAGTTTTTGATTTGTTAAAAAATTTGAAATATCCAATAAATGTCGTTCCACTTCATGATTGTGTCCCACTTGTTGTTGATTCTTCACAAAAAAATACAGTTTTATATCTTTATGTTTGAAGCCTGAAATGTGGCTAAAGGTCGCAAAGTTCAAGGGGGCCGAATACTTTCGCAAGGCACTGTATATTCACATTATATTATATATGACCTGGTGAGTGTATATATTATATATGACCTGGTGAGTGTATATATTGTATATGACCTGGTGGTTTATATATTATATATGACCTGGTGAGTGTATATATTATATATGGGAACTGGTTAATGAGTGAGTTTATATATTATATATGACCTGGTGAGTTTATATATTCACATTATATTATATATGACCTGGTGAGTTTATATATTATATATGACCTGGTGAGTGTATATATTATATATGACCTGGTGAGTGTATATATTATATATGACCTGGTGAGTGTATATATTATATATGACCTGGTGAGTTTATATATTATATATGACCTGGTGAGTGTATATATTATATATGACCTGGTGAGTGTATATATTATATATGACCTGGTGAGTTTATATATTCACATTATATTATATATGACCTGGTAAGTGTATATATTATATATGACCTGGTGGTTTATATATTATATATGACCTGGTGAGTTTATATATTATATATGGGAACTGGTTAATGAGTGAGTTTATATATTATATATGACCTGGTGAGTTTATATATTCACATTATATTATATATGACCTGGTGAGTTTCTATATTATATATGACCTGGTGAGTTTTTATGGTATATATGACCTGGTGAGTTTCTATATTATATATGACCTGGTGAGTTTTTATGGTATATATGACCTGGTGAGTTTATATATTATATATGACCTGGTGAGTTTTTATGGTATGTATGACCTGGTGAGTTTATATATTATATATGACCTGGTGAGTTTATATTGTATACATGACCTATTGATGACCTATAGTTTATATTATACAGTGACAAGAACAAGTATATGAACCCTTTGAATTACCTGGAATTCTGCATAAATTGGTCATAAAATTTGATCTGATCTTCATCTAAGTCACAACAATAGACAAACACAGTCTGCTAAAACTAATGAAAAAAACATTGTATTTTTATTGTCTGGTGAGTTTATATTTACATGATATATTACCTGGTGAGATTATATATGTAAATTATATATGACCTGGTGAGATTATATATGTAAATTATATATGACCTGGTGAGATTATATATGTAAATTATATATAATCTCACCAGGTAATAAATATATGTAAATTATATATGACCTGGTGAGATTCTATATTTACATGATATATTACCTGGTGAGATTATATATTTATATGATACATTACCTGATGAGTTTTTGGCCTGCCTGTCAAACCCTTCAAATGCAAGGTGAGGAAAGGATGTAAGGATGACCTTTACAAACATCTGCATTAAAGGATCCTCAATTTCTGATTCCATCCAGTGGACATAACATTGGTGTTTGCCTACAGGGGAGGGTTTCGGACACTGTTATTTGAATTCTGAAATAAACGCCCCCTAGTCTTTCGTGTTGCAGGTTGGTTATTGCCTCAAATAGGGACTGGTAGCAGTGACTACAGTTAGGTCTTGGTGTTGGTTAATAGGGACTGGTAGCAGGGACTACAGTTAGGTCTTGGGGGTTGGTTAATAGGGACTGGTAGCAGGGACTACAGTTAGGTCTTGGGGGTTGGTTAATAGGGACTGGTAGCAGTGACTACAGTTAGGTCTTGGGGGTTGGTTAATAGGGACTGGTAGCAGTGACTACAGTTAGGTCTTGGGGGTTGGTTAATAGGGACTGGTAGCAGGGACGACAGTTAGGTCTTGGGGGTTGGTTAATAGGGACTGGTAGCAGCCAGGGACTACAGTTAGGTCTTGGGGGTTGGTTAATAGGGACTGGTAGCAGCCAGGGACTACAGTTAGGTCTTGGGGGTTGGTTAATAGGGACTGGTAGCAGCCAGGGACGACAGTTAGGTCTTGGGGGTTGGTTAATAGGGACTGGTAGCAGCCAGGGACTGCAGTTAGGTCTTGGGGGTTGGTTAATAGGGACTGGTAGCAGCCAGGGACGACAGTTAGGTCTTGGGGGTTGGTTAATAGGGACTGGTAGCAGCCAGGGACTACAGTTAGGTCTTGGGGGTTGGTTAATAGGGACTGGTAGCAGGGACTACAGTTAGGTCTTGGGGGTTGGTTAATAGGGACTGGTAGCAGTGACTACAGTTAGGTCTTGGGGGTTGGTTAATAGGGACTGGTAGCAGCCAGGGACGACAGTTAGGTCTTGGGGGTTGGTTAATAGGGTCTGGTAGCAGGGACTACAGTTAGGTCTTGGGGGTTGGTTAATAGGGACTGGTAGCAGCCAGGGACGACAGTTAGGTCTTGAGGGTTGGTTAATAGGGACTGGTAGCAGGGACTACAGTTAGGTCTTGGGGGTTGGTTAATAGGGACTGGTAGCAGTGACTACAGTTAGGTCTTGGGGGTTGGTTAATAGGGACTGGTAGCAGGGACGACAGTTAGGTCTTGGGGGTTGGTTAATAGGGACTGGTAGCAGGGACTACAGTTAGGTCTTGGGGGTTGGTTAATAGGGACTGGTAGCAGGGACTACAGTTAGGTCTTGGGGGTTGGTTAATAGGGACTGGTAGCAGGGACTGCAGTTAGGTCTTGGGGGTTGGTTAATAGGGACTGGTAGCAGGGACTGCAGTTAGGTCTTGGGGGTTGGTTAATAGGGACTGGTAGCAGGGACTACAGTTAGGTCTTGGGGGTTGGTTAATAGGGACTGGTAGCAGCCAGGGACTACAGTTAGGTCTTGGGGGTTGGTTAATAGGGACTGGTAGCAGGGACTGCAGTTAGGTCTTGAGGGTTGGTTAATAGGGACTGGTAGCAGGGACGACAGTTAGGTCTTGGGGGTTGGTTAATAGGGACTGGTAGCAGGGACTACAGTTAGGTCTTGGGGGTTGGTTAATAGGGACTGGTAGCAGGGACTGCAGTTAGGTCTTGGGGGTTGGTTAATAGGGACTGGTAGCAGGGACTGCAGTTAGGTCTTGGGGGTTGGTTAATAGGGACTGGTAGCAGGGACTGCAGTTAGGTCTTGGGGGTTGGTTAATAGGGACTGGTAGCAGGGACTACAGTTAGGTCTTGGGGGTTGGTTAATAGGGACTGGTAGCAGCCAGGGACTACAGTTAGGTCTTGGGGGTTGGTTAATAGGGACTGGTAGCAGGGACTGCAGTTAGGTCTTGAGGGTTGGTTAATAGGGACTGGTAGCAGGGACTACAGTTAGGTCTTGGGGGTTGGTTAATAGGGACTGGTAGCAGCCAGGGACGACAGTTAGGTCTTGAGGGTTGGTTAATAGGGACTGGTAGCAGGGACTGCAGTTAGGTCTTGGGGGTTGGTTAATAGGGACTGGTAGCAGCCAGGGACTACAGTTAGGTCTTGGGGGTTGGTTAATAGGGACTGGTAGCAGCCAGGGACGACAGTTAGGTCTTGAGGGTTGGTTAATAGGGACTGGTAAGCAGCCAGGGACTACAGTTTGGTCTTGGGGGTTGGTTAATAGGGACTGGTAGCAGTGACTACAGTTAGGTCTTGGGGGTTGGTTAATAGGGACTGGTAGCAGGGACTAAATCGAATCAAATCAAATTTTATTTGTCACATACACATGGTTAGCAGATGTTAATGCGAGTGTAGTGAAATGCTTGTGCTTTTAGTTCCAACAATGCAGTAATAACCAACAAGTAATCTAACTAACAATTCCAAAACTACTGTCTTATACACAAGTGTAAGGGGATAAAGAATATGTACATAAAGATATGAATGAGTGATGGTACAGAGCAGCATAGGCAAGATACAGTAGATGGTATCGAGTACAGTATATACATATGCGATGAGTATGTAAACAAAGTGGCATAGTGTCACGTAGAGTAGGCCAGAAGGCTAAACTGGATAACCTAACCTCTATCAAAATAAAAAAGATGGCGGAACCGCAAAAGTTCTTCTGTGCAAAGGTGTTTATTTACAAGTGATTCCGGAACAAAAAACAACAGTACTGCCATCAACGTCTACCTTATGGGACAGCTTAAAAACAATGCTGCCCCATCCACAGCTCAATCCAAACTGCCTCTCTAGAGACTGGAGGAGAGGCTCCTTTTGTAGGGCTAGCCCCTCCCCTCAGAACAATTAACCCTAATTAATTAATCAATTAACAATACAAACCTACATTTTCCATGAACTAAACATACTAAAGGATATACATTGCAACACGGTTTTAAACAATATCACAACCTAACATTTACAACATTACATCACTACTGACAATATCTTTCAATATGCCCATATGCATCAATGAGCCATTTGGGACAGGCACTATAAAGCCAACCCAATTCCCTTAGCTCGGGTCCTTTTCCAGCATACCCGGAAGCTACAGAGTTGGAGAGAGAGGAACAGAACAAACAAACAATGCGCTCATCCACAACATTGATAAGTATAATAATTATTGTATCTCTCAAATATGAACATTGACAAGTGTGAAATGCATGCACCAAGACAGAAGTTAATTTGTGTGTCGACCCACATTGTTAACTTATCTTATAATGGCGCAGGGAGGAGTGATGAATATGTGTGTGCGTTAAAGAACCAAATGCTGCCCGCGGCCAGTGACGGACTTCTACGTCACATTACCTTCCTCCTCTCCTGAAGCGACCATGTTCGGGAGCCTTGATAGGTAGTCCGCAGTAACGTTCTCTTTTCCTGCCTTGTGACGGACACAGAACCTGAAGGGCTGGAGCTCCAGATACCACCTGGTCACACGAGAATTCCGGTGCTTCGTGGTCTGGATCCAGGTCAGTGCTCTGTGGTCCGTGTGCAGGTCAAATTCCCTCCCAAGAAGGTAGTAACGGAGGCTATCTAGGGCCCACTTTATAGCCAGGCACTCCTTTTCGATTGTAGAATACCTGGTTTCCCTGGGCAACAGCTTCCGACTCAGGTACAGCACAGGAAGCTCTTCTCCTGGCTCCCCTTGGGCCAGTACAGCTCCAATTCCTACAGCCGAAGCGTCCACCTGCACGAGAAATCTCTTCTGAAAATCAGGGGTCTGGAGAACAGGGAATGAGCACATTCGTTTTTTCAGTGTCATGAAGGCTTCCTCACACTCCTCAGTCCACTTCACAGGGTTGCTGGCCCCCTTCGAAGTGAGGTTGGTCAGAGGGACAGCGATGGTCGAAAACTGTGGAATGAATCTCCGGTACCACCCTGCCAGACCTAGGAAGGATTTCACCTGTGTCTTGGTTCTGGGTCGAGGGCTATTCCTGATGGACTCCACTTTCTCCACCTGAGGCCGAACTTCACCCTTACCCAGCTGGTAACCCAGGTACTTTGTCTCCCGTTTCTCCCACTCACACTTCAGGAGGTTAAGCGTGAGGCCTGCTTCATGGATCTTCCCCAGAACTCTGCTAAGATGCTGTATGTGCTCCTCCCAGGAGTGGCTGTAGATCACCACGTCGTCCAAGTAAGCAGCACAGTAATCGTCACAGTCCTGGAGGACCTTGTCCATCAGCCTCTGGAAAGTCGCAGGGGCCCCATGAAGGCCAAACGGCATGACCTTGAACTGGAACAGGCCCATTGGCGTCCGGAATGCAGTGTAGGCCTTGGATTGTTCATCCAGGGGCACCTGCCAGTACCCTTTGCAGAGATCCAATGTGGTGATGTAATGAGCTCTACCTATTCTCTCCAGTAAGTCGTCAATGCGGGGCATGGGATAGGTATCAAACTGGGAGATGGCATTCACCTTACGGAAGTCCATGCAGACGCGCAAAGAGCCATCCTTCTTTGGGACAATGACAATAGGGCTGCTCCATTCACTTGAAGATGGCTCGACAACATCCATCTCCATCATGGTGTGGACCTCTTCCTTGAGGGCTACCACCAGCCTCTCAGGCACACGGTAAGGATGCTGGCGGACAGGGTTCTGGCCAGGTTTCAAATGAATGACGTGTTCTAGGACTTTGGTTCTTCCTGGTCTCTGACTGAAGAGGGCCGGATACTTGCCAAACAGCTGCTTCAGCTCATCTTGCTTGTCTTCTTCCAGGTGAGCCAGTATGACTTCTGCTCGTTCTTTCCATGCCTCTGTGACCCCATCCGACTCATCCTCTTCTACTCTGCGGACCAGAAAGGACTTTCCTTTGGAGAGTTCCTCTTTCTCCTCCCAGGCCTTGAGAAGGTTCACATGGTAGGTTTGCTTCTTCTTACCCTTGTCCGGGTGCAGCACCTCGTAGGTCACTGGGCCCATCTTCCTCCCAATTAGGTACGGTCCTTGCCATTGCGCAAGGAGCTTGCTGGTAGACGAGGGAAGGAGGAGCAGGACTTTCTGTCCTGGCTCAAACTTTCTGTGGCGAGCGTGCTGGTCATAGCCTCTCTTCTGGACCTTCTGGGCTTGCTGAAGGTTTGCTCTAGCTTCCTCTCGGTACCGTTCCAACCTGTCTCGCATCTGGAGGACATACTGGACAATCCCCTGTCATTGATCAGAAAAGGTAATGTACCTGTTAATGACATTGATTATGGTCATCAGACACTGATCCAATGTGTCCATGGTGACCAGTCACAGCAGCCCACAGCTGATCTCACAGTTGAGATTCAGGGTCAGAAATACCTCCTCAAAGTTGGGGTAATGGAGAAGCTACCTTTTGAGATGATTTTGGGGAGGGATGTGCCTGTACTCTCTGATCTGTTGGGAAGTGTGGGGGGTCAGCTATATGGGCAGTCAGTTTGCCAGTCTGATGTTCAGATGGCATGTTCAGTTGTCACTCGTGCCCAGGCCAAAGCTGGTTTACAACCTTTGCCTGACTTGTGTGATAGTCTGTGCGAGGGGGGAACCAAAGGGCCCAGAAAGTCACGCCGCCAGCGGCGCCTTGAGAAGTATGTGGGAACCCCTGTACCTGTTGCTGATGTGTCTGGGTTGATGCTGTTGCTGAGAACGCAATCCTGTACGCATTCCTTTACCTCTCTTTTTGGAATTCATTGATTTGCGGTACGCCATCCCACCACTGCCACCATATGTCACGTAGAGTAGGCCAGAAGGCTAAACTGGATAACCTAACCTCTATCAAAATAAAAAAGATGGCGGAACCGCAAAAGTTCTTCTGTGCAAAGGTGTTTATTTACAAGTGATTCCGGAACAAAAAACAACAGTACTGCCATCAACGTCTACCTTATGGGACAGCTTAAAAACAATGCTGCCCCATCCACAGCTCAATCCAAACTGCCTCTCTAGAGACTGGAGGAGAGGCTCCTTTTGTAGGGCTAGCCCCTCCCCTCAGAACAATTAACCCTAATTAATTAATCAATTAACAATACAAACCTACATTTTCCATGAACTAAACATACTAAAGGATATACATTGCAACACGGTTTTAAACAATATCACAACATAACATTTACAACATTACATCACTACTGACAATATCTTTCAATATGCCCATATGCATCAATGAGCCATTTGGGACAGGCACTATAAAGCCAACCCAATTAATTTGTGTGTCGACCCACATTGTTAACTTATCTTATAATGGCGCAGGGAGGAGTGATGAATATGTGTGTGCGTTAAAGAACCAAATGCTGCCCGCGGCCAGTGACGGACTTCTACGTCACACATAGTTAAAGTGGCTAGTGATACATGTATTACATAAGGATGCAGTAGATGATAGAGTACAGTATATACGTATACATATGAGATGAATAATGTAGGGTATGTAAACATTATATTAGGTAGCATTGCTTAAAGTGGCTAGTGATATATTTTACATAATTTCCCAACAGTTCCCATTATTAAAGTGGCAGGAGTTGAGTCAGTGTGTTGGCAGCAGCCACTCAATGTTCGTGGTTGCTGTTTAACAGTCTGATGGCCTTGAGAGAAGCTGTTTTTCAGTCTCTCGGTCTCAGCTTTGATGCACCTGTACTGACCTCGCCTTCTGGATGATAGCGGGGTGAACAGGCAGTGGCTCGGGTGGTTGTTGTCCTTGAGGATCTTTATGGCCTTCCTGTAACATCGGGTGGTGTAGGTGTCCTGGAGGGCAGGTAGTTTGCCCCCGGTGATGTGTTGTGCAAACCTCACTACCCTCTGGAGAGCCTTACGGTTGTGGGCAGAGTAGTTGCCGTACCAGGCGGTGATACAGCCCGCCAGGATGCTCTCGATTGTGCATCTGTAGAAGTTTGTGAGTGCTTTTGGTGACAAGCCGCATTTCTTCAGCCTCCTGAGGTTGAAGAGGCGCTGCTGCGCCTTCTTCAAGATGCTGTCTGTGTGGGTGGACCAATTCAGTTTGTCTGTGATGTGTATGCCGAGGAACTTAACTTACTACCCTCTCCACTACTGTTTCATCGATGTGGATAGGGGGGTGTTCCCTCTGCTGTTTCCTGAAGTCCACAATCATCTCCTTAGTTTTGTTGACGTTGAGTGTGAGGTTATTTTCCTGACGCCACACTCCGAAGGCCCTCACCTCCTCCCTGTAGGCCGTCTCGTTTATTGTCCTGGGGCTACTTTACCCTAAGACTGACTACAGTTAATAGCCATGTCCTGATGTTGTCATGTCCTGATGTTGCCATGTCCTGATGTTGCCATGTCCTGATGTTGCCATGTCCTGATGTTGCCATGTCCTGATGTTGTCAAGCCAAACGATCACGATTATGAACATATACTGTTACTCGTGCTTTGACTTTCCCAGGTGTGCGGGAAGTCGTTCAACAGAATGTACAACCTGCTGGGTCACATGCACCTCCACGCCGGCTCCAAACCCTTCAAGTGTCCTTACTGCTCCTCCAAGTTTAACCTGAAGGGGAACCTCAGCCGACACATGAAGGTCAAACACGGCATGGACATCTCACCTGACGGACAAGGTAGGGCTTGACCCCTAACCCTTTACCCTAATAATTTACCTTAACCCAAACCCTTTACCCTGAGACCAAACCCTTTACCCTAACCATTTACCTTAACCCAAACCCTTTACCCTGAGACCAAACCCCTAACCCTTTACCCTGAGACCAAACCCTTTACCCTAACCATTTACCTTAACCCAAACCCTTTACCCTGAGACCAAACCCCTAACCCTTTGCCCTAACCCTTTGCCCTAACCCTTTGCCCTAACCCTTTGCCCTAACCCTTTGCCCTAACCCTTTGCTCTAACCCTTTGCCCTAACCCTATGCCCTAACCCTATGCCCTAATCCTTTGCCCAAACCCTTTACCCTAAGACCAAACCCTTTACCCTAACCCAGCATGAACATCTCCCCTGACAGACAAGGTGGGGCTTTATCCCTAACCTTTTACCCTAAGACCAAACCCTTTACCCTAACCCAGCGTGAACATCTCCCCTGACGGACAAGGTGGGGCTTTATCCCTAACCTTTTACCCTAAGACCAAACCCTTTACCCTAAGACCAAACCCTTTACCCTAACCCAGCGTGAACATCTCCCCTGACGGACAAGGTGGGGCTTTATCCCTAACCTTTTACCCTAAGACCAAACCCTTTACCCTAAGACCAAACCCTTTACCCTAACCCAGCATGAACATCTCCCCTGACGGACAAGGTGGGGCTTTATCCCTAACCCTTTACCCTAAGACCAAACCCTTTACCCTAACCCAGCATGAACATCTCCCCTGACGGACAAGGTAGGGCTTTATCCCTAACCCTTTACCCTAGGACCAAACCCTTTACCCTAAGACCAAACCCTTTACCCTAAGACCAAACCCTTTACCCTAACCCAGCGTGAACATCTCCCCTGACGGACAAGTTAGGGCTTTATCCCTAACCCTTTACCCTAAGACCAAACCCTTTACCCTAAGACCAAACCCTTTACCCTAACCCAGCATGAACATCTCCCCTGACGGACAAGGTAGGGCTTTATCCCTAACCCTTTACCCTAAGACCAAACCCTTTACCCTAAGACCAAACCCTTTACCCTAACCCAGCGTGAACATCTCCCCTGACAGACAAGGTGGGGCTTTATCTTTAACCCTTTACCCTAACCCAGCATGAACATCTCCCCTGACGGACAAGGTGGGGCTTTATCCCTAACCCTTTACCCTAGGACCAAACCCTTTACCCTAAGACCAAACCCTTTACCCTAACCCAGCGTGAACATCTCCCCTGACGGACAAGGTGGGGCTTTATCCCTAACCTTTTACCCTAAGACCAAACCCTTTACCCTAACCCAGCATGAACATCTCCCCTGACAGACAAGGTGGGGCTTTATCCCTAACCCTTTACCCTAGGACCAAACCCTTTACCCTAGGACCAAACCCTTTACCCTAAGACCAAACCCTTTACCCTAACCCAGCATGAACATCTCCCCTGACGGACAAGGTAGGGCTTTATCCCTAACCCTTTACCCTAGGACCAAACCCTTTACCCTAAGACCAAACCCTTTACCCTAAGACCAAACCCTTTACCCTAACCCAGCGTGAACATCTCCCCTGACGGACAAGGTAGGGCTTTATCCCTAACCCTTTACCCTAAGACCAAACCCTTTACCCTAAGACCAAACCCTTTACCCTAACCCAGCGTGAACATCTCCCCTGACAGACAAGGTGGGGCTTTATCTTTAACCCTTTACCCTAACCCAGCATGAACATCTCCCCTGACGGACAAGGTGGGGCTTTATCCCTAACCCTTTACCCTAGGACCAAACCCTTTACCCTAAGACCAAACCCTTTACCCTAACCCAGCGTGAACATCTCCCCTGACGGACAAGGTGGGGCTTTATCCCTAACCTTTTACCCTAAGACCAAACCCTTTACCCTAAGACCAAACCCTTTACCCTAACCCAGCATGAACATCTCCCCTGACGGACAAGGTGGGGCTTTATCCCTAACCTTTTACCCTAAGACCAAACCCTTTACCCTAAGACCAAACCCTTTACCCTAACCCAGCATGAACATCTCCCCCAATGGACAAGGTAGGGCTTTATCCCTAACCCTTTACCCTAAGACCAAACCCTTTACCCTAAGACCAAACCCTTTACCCTAACCCAGCATGAACATCTCCCCCAATGGACAAGGTGGGGCTTTATCCCTAACCTTTTACCCTAAGACCAAACCCTTTACCCTAAGACCAAACCCTTTACCCTAACCCAGCGTGAACATCTCCCCTGACGGACAAGGTGGGGCTTTATCCCTAACCTTTTACCCTAAGACCAAACCCTTTACCCTAAGACCAAACCCTTTACCCTAACCCAGCATGAACATCTCCCCCAATGGACAAGGTAGGGCCCTCCTCTCCTTCCTCTCATCTCACGATCCATCACTTATTTATTCAGCCACCTAACTACCATTCCTGTAGCCTTCTTATTGTAGGCTTAGTGTTAGTAACAGTCAATGAGTAGCCTGACTTGGTGGTTGTATATCCTGTTTGTTAAAACTTTGTTTGTGATCCTGTTGGTGTTCTGGGTTGGGGTTAGGGTTTGTTCTTACACTGCCTTTTGGTTCGGGGTTAGGGTTTGTTCTACCACTGTGTTCTGGGTTAGGGTTGGTTCAACCACTGGGTTCTGGGTGGGTTCAGCCACTGTGTTCTGGGTTTGTTCAACCCTGGGTTCTGGATTGGGGTTGGTTCTACCACTGGGTTGGGGTTGGTCCTATCACTGTGTTCTGGGTTTGTTCAACCTCTGGGTTGGGGTTAGGGTTGGTTCTACCACTGTGTTCTGGGTTGTGGTTGGTTCTACCACTGTGTTCTGGGTTAGGGTTTGTTCTACCACTGTGTTCTGGGTTAGGGTTGGTTCAACCACTGGGTTCTGGGTGGGTTCAGCCACTGTGTTCTGGGTTTGTTCAACCCTGGGTTCTGGATTAGGGTTGGTTCTACCACTGGGTTCTGGGTGGGTTCAGCCACTGTGTTCTGGGTTTGTTCAACCCTGGGTTCTGGATTAGGGTTGGTTCTACCACTGGGTTCTGGGTGGGTTCAGCCACTGTGTTCTGGGTTTGTTCAACCTCTGGGTTGGGGTTAGGGTTGGTTCTACCACTGTGTTCTGGGTTGTGGTTGGTTCTACCACTGTTCTGGGTTGGGGTTAGGGTTGGTTCTACCACTGTGTTTGGGGTTAGGGTTGGTTCAACCACTGTGTTCTGGGTTGGGGTTGGTTCAACCACTGTGTTCTGGGTTGGGGTTGGTTCAACCACTGTGTTCTGGGTTGGGGTTGGTTCAACCACTGTGTTCTGGGTTGGGGTTGGTTCAACCACTGTGTTCTGGGTTGGGGTTGGTTCAACCACTGTGTTCTGGGTTGGGGTTGGTTCAACCACTGTGTTCTGTGTTGGGGTTGGTTCTACCACTGTGTTCTGGGTTGGGGTTGGTTCTACCACTGTGTTCTGGGTTGGTTCTACCACTGTGTTCTGGGTTGGGGTTGGTTCTACCACTGTACTCTCCCTAACAGCCCTGTTTCTCTGTGTGTTCCCAGATGCTCTTCCTGAGATGGAGGGCCAGGGCCACTATGAGGAGGACAACTTTGACTTTGGGACCTCAGGGGCAAACAACAACATGGATAATGGAGGCTCCCAGAACCTCACCAAGCTCACCACGGCCAACATGGACGACATGGACAACTATTACAACTTTGGGAAGGATACAGCTAACTACAACACGTCTTGAGCAGTAGGAGAAAAGTGTTAATGGACTACAGACCATTAGACACCATGGATTAATGGAGAAGAGACCATGGGTTAATGGTGTATTAACTGCAGACCATGTGTTAATGTAGAGGAGACCATGGGTTATTGGTGGACTAACTACAGACCATGGGTTATTGGTGGACTAACTACAGACCATGGGTTATTGGTGGACTAACTACAGACCATGGGTTATTGGTGGACTAACTACAGACCATGGGAAAACAGAAAGGAAAATGCCACACTGCTGCTCATGCTCCCAGCTGATATTTATTTATAACGTTTCCACCCTTAGGTCTTCATCAGGTATCCAGGACCTAATGGTGGAAAGATTGTTATAAATAAATATCTGGGAGCATGAGCAGCAGTGTGGCGTTTCCCTTTCTGTTTTCCATGAGTTTACCTATAACTCCAGCACCTGTGGAAAGTACCTGGATGTGTGTATGTTCTTCAGCTTTTGTTAATGGAGAGGAGACCATGGGTGGGGAACAGACAACATGGCTGCCGTGCTGTGGCAGTGAGAGAGACTGGGTTAGGGCGTGCTGTGGCAGTGAGACTTGGTTAGGGCGTGCTGTGGCAGTGAGCGAGACTAGGTTAGGGCGTGCTGTGGCAGTGAGAGAGACTGGGTTAAGGTTAGGGCGTGCTGTGGCAGTGAGACTAGGTTAGGGCGTGCTGTGGCAGTGAGAGAGACTAGGTTAAGGTTAGGGCGTGCTGTGGCAGTGAGACACGGGGAGGGGGTTCATGGACTCTTTAAGAACCAGAACTGACCTGTCCTGATGGAGGGGCAGGACATGCACTTCAACAGCCAATCCATGCCACCCGTCTCTGATAGAAGTGACTCTGAGACTGACAATTGGGTCTAGAAGTCCTTTGGGATATTCTACCAGTCATGATTGGTCTAGAAGTCCTTTGGGATATTCTACCAGACATGATTGGTCTAGAAGTCTTTGGGATATTCTACCAGACATGATTGGTCTAGAAGTCCTTTGGGATATTCTACCAGACATGATTGGTCTAGAAGTCTTTGGGATATTCTACCAGACATGATTGGTCTAGAAGTCCTTTGGGATATTCTACCAGACATGATTGGTCTAGAAGTCTTTGGGATATTCTACCAGACATGATTGGTCTAGAAGTCCTTTGGGATATTCTACCAGACATGATTGGTCTACCAGACATGTCTAGAAGTCCTTTGGGATATTCTACCAGACATGATTGGTCTAGAAGTCCTTTGGGATATTCTACCAGACATGATTGGTGTAGAAGTCCTTGGGATATTCTATCAGACATGACTAAAGACTATAGTGACAGATCTAAACTCTAAGTTGTGGTTTGGAACTGTATCAGCACTCAAATCAGTTTTACACAGAACCATCTTACCTACCATGGAATCATTCACCAATCATTATGTTTTGACAGAAGGCCGTGCCAGATGCAGTATAACTCTGATCTTAGATCCAACTAGACACACTGTATACAGCGCCTTCAGAAAGTCTTCACACCCCTGGACTTTTTACACATGTTGTGTTATAGCCTGAATTTAAAATGGATTCAATGTCACTGGCCTACACACAATAATACTCCATAATGTCAAGGTGAATTTGTTTGTAGAATTTTTTATGAGAAGCTGAAATGTCTTGAGTCAGTAAGTATTCAACCTTTATTGCCAGCCTAAATAAGTTCAGGAATAAAAATTTGCTTACCAAGTTGCATGGACTCAGTCTGTGTGCAATAATACTGTTTATCATGTTTCTTGAATGACTACCTTCTCTGTACCCCACACATACAGATAATAAGGCCCCTCAGTCAAGCAGTGAATTTCAAACACAGATACAACCACAAAGACCAGAGAGGTTTTCCAATGCCTTGCAAAGAAGGGCACCTATTGGTAGATGGGTATAAAATAAAAAAGCAGACATTGATTATCTCTTTGAGCAGGGTGAAGTTTTTAATTACACTTTGGATAGCATATCAATATACCAAGTCACTACAAAGATGCAGGAGTCATTCCTAACTCAGTTGCAGGAGAGGAAGGAAATCGCTCAGAGATTTCACCATGAGGCCAATGGTGACTTTAAAACAGTTAGAGTTTAATGGCTGTGATATAAAACTGAGGATGGATCAACAACATTGTAGTTACTCCACAATACTAACTTGAATGACAGAGTGAAAAGAAGGACGCCTCTACAGAATACAAATATTCTAAAACATGCATCCTTTTTGCAATAAGGCACTAAAGTAATACTACAAAAAATGTCAAAGAAATTAACACTTTGTATTCAGGACATAAAGTTATGTTTGGGGCACATCCAATACAACACATCACTGAGTACCACTCTCCATATTTTCAAGCATGGTGGTGACTGCATCATGTTATGGGTTTGCTTTTCATCATTAAGGACTGGGGAGGTTTTCAGGATAAAAAAACTGAATGGAGCTAAGCACAGACAAAATCCTAGAGGAAGACCTGGTTCAGTCTGCTTTCCAACATACACTGGGAGATGAATTTACCTTTCAGCAGGACAAAAACACAAGGCCAAATATACACTGTGTCACAGCTTTCATCTGTAGAAGGAGAGGCGGACCAAAATGCAGCGTGGTTGTTATTCATTGTACTTTAATAAAAAAAACTGTACAACAAACTAACAAACGTGTGAAAACCTAAACCAGTCCTATCTGGTGCAAAACACGGAGACAGGAACAGTCACCCACAAACACACAGTGAAACCCAGGCTACCTAATTATGGTTCCCAATCAGAGTCAATGACTAACACCTGCCTCTGATTGAGAACCATATCAGGCCAGACATAGAAATAGACAAACAAGACATCCAACATAGAATGCCCACTCAGATCACACCCTGACCAACCAAAACATAGAAACATACAAAGTAAACTATGGTCAGGGTGTGACACACTGAACAAAAATATAAACGCAACATGCTACAATTTCAAAGATTCTGAGTTACAGGTCATAAGGAAATCAGTCAATTGAAATAAATTCATTAGACCCTAATCTATGGATTTCACATGACTTGAAATACAGATATGCATCTGTTGGCCACAGATACCTTAACAAAAAGGTATGTGCATGGATCAGAAAACCAGTCTATCTTTTTAATTTTACCTTTATTTAACTAGGCAAGTCAGTTAAGAACAAATTCTTATTTTCAATGACGGCCTAGGAACAGTGGGTTAACTGCCTGTTCAGGGGCAGAACGACAGATTTGTACCTTGTCAGCTCGGGGGTGTGAACTTGCAACCTTCCAATTACTAGTCATACGCTCTAACCACTAGGCTACCCTGCCGCCCATTTGGTGCACCGCAACACATCGCCATCGTATAGAGTTGATAAGGCTGTTAATTGTTACCTGTGGAATGTTATGCCACTCTTCAATGGCTGTGTGCAGTTGCTGGATATTGGCAGGAACTGGAACACACTGTCATACACGTTGATACAGAGCATCCCAAACATGCTCAATTAGTGACATGTCTGGTGAGTATGCAGGCCATGGAAGAACTGGGACATTTTCAGCTTCCAGGAATTGTGTTCAGATCCAAGTGACATGGGCCCGTGCATTATCATACTGAAACATGAGGTGATGGCGGTGGATGAATGGCACGACAATGGGCCTCAGGATCTCATCACGGTATCTCTGTGCATTCAAATTGCCATCGATAAAATGCAGTTGTGTTCATTATCCATAGTTTGTGCCTGCCTATACCATAATCCCACCGCCACCATGGGGTACTCTGTTCACAACGTTTACATCAGCAAACCTCTCGTACACTCGACGCCATACACACTGTCTGCCATCTGCCCGGGACAGTTGAAAATGGGATTAATCCGTGAAGAGCACACTTCTCCAGCATGCCAGTGATAATTGAAGGTGAGTATTTTCCCACTGAAGATGGTTACGACGCCGAACACGCAGATGAGCTTCCCTGAGACAGTTTTTGACAGAACTTTTGTGCAGAAATTCTTCGGTTG
The DNA here is from genome assembly GCF_036934945.1 of Oncorhynchus masou masou. Lineage (NCBI taxonomy): Eukaryota > Metazoa > Chordata > Actinopteri > Salmoniformes > Salmonidae > Oncorhynchus > Oncorhynchus masou. Next base: position 2,104,499 of record NC_088213.1, on the reverse strand, counting down.
TGCAAACCCACAGTGTCATCAGCTGTCCAGCTGGCTGGTCTCAGACAATCCGGCAGGTGAAGAAGCTGGTTATGGAGGTCCTGGGCTACAGTGGTTAAACATGGTCTGCGGTTCTGAGGCTGGTTGGATGCACTGCCAAATTCTCTAAAACTACGTCGAAGGCGGCTTATGGTAGAAATTAACATTACATTATCAGGCAACAGTTCTGGCGGACATTCTTGCCGTCAGCATGCCAATCGCACGCTCCCTTAAAACTTGAGACTTCTTGGCATTGTGCTGTGTGACAAAACTGCACATTTTTGTGGCCTTTTATTGTCCCCAGCACAAGGGGTACCTGTGTAATGGTCATGCTGTTTAATCAGCTTCTTGATTTGTCACACCTGTCAGGTGGATGGATTATCTTGGCAAAGGATAAATGCTCACTAATGGATGTCAACAAATTAGTGCACAACATTTGAGTGAAATAAGCTTTTTGTGTGTATGAAACATTTCTGGGATATTTTATTTCAGCTCATTAAACATGGGATCAACACTTATCCATTTTTGTTCAGTATACATTTGAGTTGCTTACCAAGATGACATTGAATGTTCCTGTGTGGCCTAGTTACAGTTTTTACTTAAAACTACTTGAAAATCTATGGCAAGACCTTAAAATGGCAGTCTAGCAATGATCAACAACCAACTTGACAGAGCTTGAAGAATTAAAAAGCTCTTAGAGACTTACCCAGAAAGACACAGGTGTAATCATTGCCAAAGGTGATTCTAACATGTATTGACTCAGGGGGTTGAATACTTATCTAATCACAATATATTAGTGTTTTATTTTTCTTTCTTTTTTACAGATGTTAGAATTTTTCTTCCACTGTGACGGATTATTTTGTGTAGATCGTTGACAATTAAATCAATTTTAATCCCACTTTGTAAAACAACAAAATCTGGAAAGAGTTGAGAGGTACTTTCTATTAGACATTGATACATAACATGTTTGAATGATCTTCACAACATGTCTGTTCTGCAGCATGGAGGAGCACAGGAACAGTCTTCTATGAGCTGATCTGAAGTCAGGTCTATACTTCCCAAAGTGACTGCTGTCTGCTGTTTCTAATGGCTAATACTACAACATGTTGCTGATGTGTAACCACTTACAGTACTGTCTCCTTACTCTACAAACAAACCTTTTTCCCCCACCTTGTTTCACTTGGTTTAGCTTGACATTCAGACCAGATCTGGACCGGGCTGCCTGAGACGGTACGACCAGATCTGGACCGGGCTGCCTGAGACGGTACGACCAGATCTGGACCGGGCTGCCTGAGACGGTACGACCAGATCTGGACCGGGCTGCCTGAGACGGTACGACCAGATCTGGACCGGGCTGCCGCCTGAGACGGTACGACCAGATCTGGACCGGGCTGCCTGAGACGGTACGACCAGATCTGGACCGGGCTGCCGCCTGAGACGGTACGACCAGATCTGGACCGGGCTGCCGCCTGAGACGGTACGACCAGATCTGGACCGGGCTGCCTGAGACGGTACGACCAGATCTGGACCGGGCTGCCTGAGACGGTACGACCAGATCTGGACCGGGCTGCCTGAGACGGTACGACCAGATCTGGACCGGGCTGCCGCCTGAGACGGTACGACCAGATCTGGACCGGGCTGCCGCCTGAGACGGTACGACCAGATCTGGACCGGGCTGCCTGAGAAGGTACGACCAGATCTGGACCGGGCTGCCTGAGACGGTACGACCAAATCTGGACCGGGCTGCCTGAGACGGTACGACCAGATCTGGACCGGGCTGCCTGAGACGGTACGACCAGATCTGGACCGGGCTGCCTGAGACGGTACGACCAGATCTGGACCGGGCTGCCTGAGGCGGTACGACCAGATCTGGACCGGGCTGCCTGAGACGGTACGACCAGATCTGGACCGGGCTACCTGAGATGGTACAAGCAAGACTTTTAACTACACACAGTGGTCAATACAAGCAGGACTCTGTAACATCAAACAGTGGTCAATAACTGGCCCGGGCACATTTTTTAGACCATTCCATTGGTCCTAAAGTGTCCCGCAGCACTGGCCGAGTTAAAACTAATTCACCCTCTCTCTGGTTCTGTTTTGGGGAACACCTGCCCCCCCATTCTACTATGCAGGGAGCCTTGATTCACACTAAAACTAAAACCCTGGTATAGTTGTTTTTGGAATGATTAAAATCCAACTGAAACCTCACATTACTATTTAATAAAGGTTCTTTGGTTTCTGTTTTTCAGTCTTGTTTTAATCTGTCTGCATTCTGTAATTCCTCAAACTGAACGTTTGTTGTAATGACTAGACAGTATGTTTCAACCTTGTAAGTTAGTACAGTATATAACCCTATTGTGCTCCCATATCATACAGTCAAAGGGTCCAACTGCTTCTGTAGTCTAATCATGTCTTTCTAACCCGAATTCTAACCCTGGAATTGTTTAGCCCAGCCTGTGATGTCATGTTTCAGTTGGAATCTACTTGTGCCTCCATGTCGCCACCTGCTGTACAGACAACACAGTAGGAACAGCTTTCTGAATCTTGCCTGTGAAAGAATCTGTGGCCCTCCATTAAGTGGTACAGTGACTCCCGGACGTCAGAGGAATTTCACCTTTACCTTCCCTGGGCTGGAAGATCAGCCGCCTCTGTCCATTTGATAAATAGTTAAATAAAAAACTTGAATAGCCACCAAGAAATATTCAAATGAAACTTGGTGTAGTGTGAACACCACAGTGTGGAGTCCAAAGGTGTTAAGGAGCGCTGCCATCCCTCCCTGAGATGCTCATTGCTGTCAGTGTCCTACAGCGTAAAGACGTGAGCACAGCGTAGAGACAGTGACCATACATACATACATACATATCCCAACCAGAAGCCATGGATTACAGGCAACATCCACACTGAGCTAAAGGCTATAGCTGCCGCTTTCAAGTAGCAGGACTCTAATCCTGAAGCTTATAAGAAATTCCAAAATCCCTGACGAACCATTAAACAGGCAAAGTGTAAATACAGGACTAAGATCGAACCGTACTACACCGGCTCTGACGCTTGTCGGATGTGGCAGGGCTTGCAAACCATTACAGACTACAAAGGGAAGCACAGCCAAGAGCTGCCCAGTGACACGAGCCTACCAGATGAGCTAAACTACTTCTACGCTCTCTTCGAGACAAATAAAATCATTCTAAAATATTTCGAAAGCCAGGTTAACAAACAGATCACCGTACCTTCTCCACTATGCAATCTGGTTTCCGAGCTGGTCAAGGGTGCACCTCAGCCACGCTCAAGGTCCTAAACGATATCATTATCACCAACGATAAAAGACAGTACAGTGCAGCCGTCTTCATCGACCTGGCCAAGGCTTTCGATTCTGTCAATCACTGCATTCTTATCGGCAGACTCAATAGCCTTGGTTTCTCAAATGACGGCCTCGCCTGGTTCACCAACTACTTCTCAGATAGAGTTCAGTGTGTCAAATCGGAGGGCCTGTTGTCCGGACCTCTGGCAGTCCCTATGGGGGTGCCACAGGGTTCAGTTCTTGGGCCGACTCTTTTCTCTGTATATATCAATGATGTCACTCTTGCTGCTGGTGAGACGACACCATTCTGTATACATCTGGCCCTTCTTTGGACACTGTGCTAACAAACCTCCAAACGAGCTTCAATGCCATACAGCACTCCTTCCAGGGCCTCCAACTGCTTTTAAATGCAAGTAAAACTAAGTGCATGCTCTTCAACCGATTGCTGCTCTCACCCTCCCGCCCGACTAGCATCACTACTTCGGACGGTTCTGACTTAGAATATGTGGACAACTACACATACCTAGGTGTCTGGTTAGACTGTAAACTCTCCTTCCAGACTCACATGAAGAATCTCCAATCCAAAATTAAATCTAGAATCGGCTTCCTATTTCGCAACAAAGCCTCCTAAACTCATGCTGCCGAACATACCCTCGTAAAACTGACTATCCTGCCGATCATTGACTCTGGTGATGTAATTTTATAAAATAGCCTCCAACACTCTACTCAGCAAACTGGATGCAGTCTATCACAGTGCCATCTGTTTGGTCACCAAATCCCCATTCACCACCACCCACTGCGACCTGTATGCTCTCGTTGGCTGGCCCTCACTACATATTCGTCGCCAAACCCACTGGCTCCAGGTCATCTATAAGTCTATGCTAGGTAAAGCTCCACCTTATCTCAGCTCACTGGTCACCATAGCCACACCCACCCGTAGCACACGCTCCAGCAGGTATATTTCACTGGTCATCCCCAAAGCCTATTCCTCCTTTGGCTGCCTTTCCTTCCAGTTCTCTGCTGCCAATGACTGGAGCGAATTTCAAAAATCACTGAAGCTGGAGTCTTACATCTCCCTCTCTAACTTTAAGCTTCAGCTGTCAGAGCAGCTTGCCGATCACTGTACCTGTACACAGCCAATCTGTAAATAGCACACCCAACTACCCCCATATAGTAAGAGCGTCTGCTAAATGACTTAAATGTAAAATGTAAATTTATCCTCTTGCTCTTTTGCACCCCAGTATCTATTTGCACATCATCATCTGCACATCTATCACTCCAGTATTAATGCTAAATTGTTTTTATTTTGCCTCTATGGCCTATTTGTTGCCTTACCTCCGTACTCTTCTACATTTGCACACACTGTACATAGATTTTTCTATTGTGTTATTGACTGTACGTTTGTTTATGTGCAAGTCTGTGTTGTTTTTGTCGCACTGCTTTGCTTTATCTTGGCCAGGTCGCAGTTGTAAATGAGAACATGTTCTCAACTGGCCTACCTGGTTAAATAAAGGTGGAAAAAAATAACATGCATGAGAGCACCAGCTGTTCCAGACGACTGTGTGATCATGCTCTCCGTAGCTGATGTGAGTAAAATCTTTAAACAGGTCAACTTTCACAAGGCCGCAGGGCCAGATGGATTGTCAGGACGCGTACTGCGAGCATGCGCTGTCCGGCAAGTGTCTTCACTGACATTTTCAACCTCTCCCTGTCCGAGTCTGTAATACCAACATGTTTGGCAGTGTCAGTGGAAGGCCCTAACAATTGTCAAAGACTCCAGCCACCTCAGTCATAGACTGTTCTCTCTGCAACCGCACGGCAAGTGGTACCAGAGCGCCAAGTCTAGGTTCAAGAGGTTTCTTAACAGCTTCTACCCCCAAGCCATAAGACTCCTGAACAGCTAATCAAATGGCTACCCAAACTATTTGCATTCCCCCCCCTCACCCCTTTCACGTTGCTGGTACTCTGATATTATCTATGCATAGTCACTTTAATAACTCTACCTACATGAACATATTACCTCGACTAACCGGTGCCTCCGCACACTGACTCTTTACCGGTACTACCTGTATATAGTCTCGCTATTGTTATTTTACTGATGCTCTTTAATTACTGGTTCCTGTTATTTCTTATTGTTATTCATATTTTTTAAACTGCATTGTTGGTTAGGGGCTTGTAAGTAAGCACTTCACTAAGGTCTACACCTGTTGTATTCGGCGAATACAATTTGATTTGAGACGTCAGTACAGCGTAGCGACGTCAGCAGCCTACAGTGGAGACGTCAGCAGCCTACAGTGGAGACGTCAGCAGCCTACAGTGGAGACGTCAGCAGCCTACAGTGGAGACGTCAGCAGCCTACAGTGGAGACGTCAGCAGCCTACAGTGGAGACGTCAGCAGCCTACAGTGGAGACGTCAGCAGCCTACAGTGGAGACGTCAGTACAGCGTGGAGACGTCGTTGTCAGCAGCCTACAGTGTAGAAGTCTTTGATTTGAGACATCAGTACAGCGTGGAGACGTCGGTGTCGGTAGTCTACAGTGTAGAAGTCTTTGATTTGAGACATCAGTACAGCGTGGAGACGTCGGTGTCGGTAGTCTACAGTGTAGAAGTCTTTGATTTGAGACATCAGTACAGCGTGGAGACGTCGGTGTCGGCAGTCTACAGTGTAGAAGTCTTTGATTTGAGACATCAGTACAGCGTGGAGACGTCGGTGTCGGCAGTCTACAGTGTAGAAGTCTTTGATTTGAGACATCAGTACAGCGTGGAGACGTCGGTGTCGGTAGTCTACAGTGTAGAAGTCTTTGATTTGAGACATCAGTACAGCGTGGAGACGTCGGTGTCGGCAGTCTACAGTGTAGAAGTCTTTGATTTGAGACATCAGTACAGCGTGGAGACGTCGGTGTCGGCAGTCTACAGTGTAGAAGTCTTTGATTTGAGACATCAGTACAGCGTGGAGACGTCGGTGTCGGTAGTCTACAGTGTAGAAGTCTTTACATGGAAACTGATGACTGTACATACTGCATTTATTGAGAATTATTTAGATTTTTTTTATACAACATTCAAGAGTAATCTACGCTTAATTGAAATGGTTGTTTTAAATTGATCCCTGGTATTGATCTCATTATATGAATAATAGGTTATTAATCATATGAATCCAGAATGTATTGGACCACAGACAAGAAAATAAAATGATTTGACAAGTCTCCCCTGTCAATGGGAAGGCAGACAAACACACTATTAGTAACACATCTGATTGGCACAAATAGTCCATAGCACAAACTGTCAGGAAAATATCAAACGTGTTCCCTTCAAACAGGATACACAGCAAATTGAAATATTGGGGTCAAAACAAGTTAGGTTAACGCTACATAAACAAGGTCAAAAACTCGTACGGATGCAATTTTTTGATTATTTCAAAGTTGTCTGTTTTGTACTAGGGTTAAGGTAATTTAAAAATATATATATTTTAAAAGCAAGTCAATTAAGAACAAACCGAGACAGACAACACTACATGGAGACACCACAACACTACATAGAGACACCACAACACTACAGAGAGACACCACAACACGACATAAAGAGACACCACAACACTACATAAAGAGAGACACCACAACACTACATAAAGAGAGACACCACAACACTACATAAAGAGAGACACCACAACACTACATAAAGAGAGACACCACAACACTACAGAGAGACACCACAACACTACATAAAGAGAGACACCACAACACTACAGAGAGACACCACAACATGGCAGCAACACAGATCTAATCTAAGCTAGTGTTAGTTTGTTTTGTGGTGGTGGTGTTGTCCTCCTCTTCACTTGCCCAGAGCCTTGTCCAGGTTGGTCCTGATGGCGTCCAGAAAGTCGGATGTGTTGACGTAATGTTCATTCAGCTTGCAGCTGCAAAATCACATGACAGGTTGGATTAGACACTTTTTAATGAACTAGGCAGGTGTGTACGACAACACTAAGGGCTCTATTCAATCTGATTGCGGGTTATAGGCATTGCGGCTTATCAAGGTAATTTCCGATTGAGACAACATATGCAATGTTTACCATGAATGGGTATTTGTCAAACCTGGGAACATTGCCTTTAAAGCTGCATAAGGGGAAACAGTGCCACTGTTCACCCCAGCACATAGTTATTGTTTTTGTTTAGTAGATGAAATAGAGGAGAGGAGAGACCAGCATAACCCTAACGGAGGAGAGGAGAGACCAGCATAACCCTAACGGAGGAGAGGAGAGACCTAACCCTAACGGAGGAGAGGAGAGACCTAACCCTAACGGAGGAGAGGAGAGACCTAACCCTAACGGAGGAGAGGAGAGACCTAACCCTAACGGAGGAGAGGAGAGACCTAACCCTAACGGAGGAGAGGAGAGACCTAACCCTAACGGAGGAGAGGAGAGACCTAACCCTAACGGAAGAGAGGAGAGACCTAACCCTAACGGAAGAGAGGAGAGGAGAGACCTAACCCTAACGGAGGGGAGGAGAGGAGAGACCTAACCCTAATGGAGGGGAGGAGAGGAGAGACCTAACCCTAACAGAGGAGAGACCTAACCCTAACGGAGGGGAGGAGAGACCTAACCCTAACAGAGGAGAGGAGCGACCTAACCCTAACGAAGGAGCGACCTAACCTAACGGAGGAGAGACCTAACCCTAACGGAGGAGAGACCTAACCCTAACGGAGGAGAGACCTAACCCTAACGGAGGAGAGACCTAACTCTAACGGAGGAGAGAAGAGACCTAACCCTAACGGAGGAGAGACCTAACCCTAACGGAGGAGAGACCTAACCCTAACGGAGGAGAGACCTAACCCTAACGGAGGAGTGACCTAACCCTAACGGAGGAGAGACCTAACCCTAACGGAGGAGAGACCTAACCCTAACGGAGGAGAGGAGCGACCTAACCCTAACGGAGGAGAGACCTAACCCTAACGGAGGAGAGGAGAGACCTAACCCTAACGGAGGAGAGGAGAGACCTAACCCTAACGGAGGAGAGGAGAGACCTAACCCTAACGGAGGAGAGGAGAGACCTAACCCTAACGGAGTAGAGGAGAGACCTAACCCTAACGGAGTAGAGGAGAGACCTAACCCTAACGGAGGAGAGGAGAGACCTAACCCTAACGGAGGAGAGGAGAGACCTAACCCTAACGGAGGAGAGGAGAGACCTAACCCTAACGGAGGAGAGGAGAGACCTAACCCTAACGGAGGAGAGGAGAGACCTAACCCTAACGGAGGAGAGGAGAGACCTAACCCTAACAGAGGAGCAACCTAACCCTAACGGAGGAGAGACCTAACCCTAAAGGAGGAGAGGAGAGACCGAACCCTAACGGAGGAGAGACCTAACCCTAACGGAGGAGAGGAGAGACCTAACCCTAACGAAGGAGAGGAGAGACCTAACCCTAACGAAGGAGAGGAGAGACCTAACCCTAACGGAGGGGAGGAGAGACCTAACCCTAACAGAGGAGAGGAGCGACCTAACCCTAACGAAGGAGCGACCTAACCCTAACGGAGGAGAGACCTAACCCTAACGGAGGAGAGACCTAACCCTAACGGAGGAGAGAAGAGACCTAACCCTAACGGAGGAGAGAAGAGACCTAACCCTAACGGAGGAGAGACCTAACCCTAACGGAGGAGAGACCTAACCCTAACGGAGGAGAGACCTAACCCTAAGGGAGGAGAGACCTAACCCTAACGGAGGAGAGACCTAACCCTAACGGAGGAGAGGAGCGACCTAACCCTAACGGAGAAGAGACCGAACCCTAACGGAGGAGAGACCTAACCCTAACGGAGGAGAGACCTAACCCTAACGGAGGAGACACCTAACCCTAACGGAGGAGAGACCTAACCCTAACGGAGGAGAGACCTAACCCTAACGGAGGAGAGACCTAACCCTAACGGAGGAGAGAAGAGACCTAACCCTAACGGAGGAGAGACCTAACCCTAACGGAGGAGAGACCTAACCCTAACGGAGGAGAGTCCTAACCCTAACGGAGGAGAGACCTAACCCTAACGGAGCAGAGACCTAACCCTAACGGAGGAGAGACCTAACCCTAACGGAGGAGAGACCTAACCCTAACGGAGGAGAGACCTAACCCTAAAGGAGGAGAGGAGAGACCGAACCCTAACGGAGGAGAGACCTAACCCTAACGGAGGAGAGGAGAGACCTAACCCTAACGAAGGAGAGGAGAGACCTAACCCTAACGAAGGAGAGGAGAGACCTAACCCTAACGGAGGGGAGGAGAGACCTAACCCTAACAGAGGAGAGGAGCGACCTAACCCTAACGAAGGAGCGACCTAACCCTAACGGAGGAGAGACCTAACCCTAACGGAGGAGAGACCTAACCCTAACGGAGGAGAGAAGAGACCTAACCCTAACGGAGGAGAGAAGAGACCTAACCCTAACGGAGGAGAGACCTAACCCTAACGGAGGAGAGACCTAACCCTAACGGAGGAGAGACCTAACCCTAACGGAGGAGAGACCTAACCCTAACGGAGGAGAGACCTAACCCTAACGGAGGAGAGGAGAGACCTAACCCTAACGGAGAAGAGACCGAACCCTAACGGAGGAGAGACCTAACCCTAACGGAGGAGAGACCTAACCCTAACGGAGGAGAGACCTAACCCTAACGGAGGAGAGACCTAACCCTAACGGAGGAGAGGAGAGACCTAACCCTAACGGAGAAGAGACCGAACCCTAACGGAGGAGAGACCTAACCCTAACGGAGGAGAGACCTAACCCTAACGGAGGAGAGACCTAACCCTAACGGAGGAGAGACCTAACCCTAACGGAGGAGAGACCTAACCCTAACGGAGGAGAGACCTAACCCTAACGGAGGAGAGACCTAACCCTAACGGAGGAGAGACCTAACCCTAACGGAGGAGAGACCTAACCCTAACGGAGGAGAGACCTAACCCTAACGGAGGAGAGACCTAACCCTAACGGAGGAGAGACCTAACCCTAACGGAGGGGAGGAGAGACCTAACCCTAACGGAGGAGAGGAGCGACCTAACCCTAACGGAGAAGAGACCGAACCCTAACGGAGGAGAGACCTAACCCTAACGGAGGAGAGACCTAACCCTAACGGAGGAGAGACCTAACCCTAACGGAGGAGAGAAGAGACCTAACCCTAACGGAGGAGAGACCTAACCCTAACGGAGGAGAGGAGAGACCTAACCCTAACGGAGAAGAGACCAAACCCTAACGGAGGAGAGGAGAGACCTAACCCTAACAGAGGAGAGGAGCAACCTCGCCCTAACATAACAGAGGAGAGACCTAACCTAACGCTGACGGAGGAGAGGCCTAACCTAACGCTAACGGAGGGGAGACCTAACGCTAACGGAGGAGAGACCTAACCCTAACGGAGGAGAGGAGAGACCTAACCCTAACGGAGGAGAGGAGAGACCTAACCCTAACGGAGGAGAGACCTAACCCTAACGGAGGAGAGACCTAACCCTAACGGAGGAGAGACCTAACCCTAACGGAGGAGAGGAGAGACCTAACCCTAACGGAGAAGAGACCGAACCCTAACGGAGGAGAGACCTAACCCTAACGGAGGAGAGACCTAACCCTAACGGAGGAGAGACCTAACCCTAACGGAGGAGAGACCTAACCCTAACGGAGGAGAGACCTAACCCTAACGGAGGAGAGACCTAACCCTAACGGAGGAGAGACCTAACCCTAACGGAGGGAGAGACCTAACCCTAACGGAGGAGAGACCTAACCCTAACGGAGGAGAGACCTAACCCTAACGGAGGGGAGGAGAGACCTAACCCTAACGGAGGAGAGGAGCGACCTAACCCTAACGGAGAAGAGACCGAACCCTAACGGAGGAGAGACCTAACCCTAACGGAGGAGAGACCTAACCCTAACGGAGGAGAGACCTAACCCTAACGGAGGAGAGAAGAGACCTAACCCTAACGGAGGAGAGGAGAGACCTAACCCTAACGGAGAAGAGACCAAACCCTAACGGAGGAGAGGAGAGACCTAACCCTAACAGAGGAGAGGAGCAACCTCGCCCTAACATAACAGAGGAGAGACCTAACCTAACGCTGACGGAGGAGAGGCCTAACCTAACGCTAACGGAGGGGAGACCTAACGCTAACGGAGGAGAGACCTAACCCTAACGGAGGAGAGGAGAGACCTAACCCTAACGGAGGAGAGGAGAGACCTAACCCTAACGGAGGAGAGGAGAGACCTAACCCTAACGGAGGAGAGGAGAGACCTAACCCTAACGGAGTAGAGGAGAGACCTAACCCTAACGGAGGAGAGGAGAGACCTAACCCTAACGGAGGAGAGGAGAGACCTAACCCTAACGGAGGAGAGGAGAGACCTAACCCTAACGGAGGAGAGGAGAGACCTAACCCTAACGGAGGAGAGGAACGGAGGAGAGACCTAACCCTAACGGAGGAGAGACCTAACCCTAACGGAGGAGAGACCTAACCCTAACGGAGGAGAGGAGCGACCTAACCCTAACGGAGAAGAGACCGAACCCTAACGGAGGAGAGACCTAACCCTAACGGAGGAGAGACCTAACCCTAACGGAGGAGAGACCTAACCCTAACGGAGGAGAGACCTAACCCTAACGGAGGAGAGACCTAACCCTAACGGAGGAGAGGAGAGACCTAACCCTAACGGAGGAGAGAAGAGACCTAACCCTAACGGAGGAGAGGAGCGACCTAACCCTAACGGAGAAGAGACCGAACCCTAACGGAGGAGAGACCTAACCCTAACGGAGGAGAGACCTAACCCTAACGGAGGAGAGACCTAACCCTAACGGAGGAGAGAAGAGACCTAACCCTAACGGAGGAGAGAAGAGACCTAACCCTAACGGAGGAGAGACCTAACCCTAACGGAGGAGAGAAGAGACCTAACCCTAACGGAGGAGAGACCTAACCCTAACGGAGGAGAGGAGAGACCTAACCCTAACGGAGAAGAGACCAAACCCTAACGGAGGAGAGGAGAGACCTAACCCTAACAGAGGAGAGGAGCAACCTCGCCCTAACATAACAGAGGAGAGGAGCGACCTCACCCTCACGGAGGAGAGACCTAACCTAACGCTGACGGAGGAGAGGCCTAACCTAACGCTAACGGAGGGGAGACCTAACGCTAACGGAGGAGAGACCTAACCCTAACGGAGGAGAGGAGAGACCTAACCCTAACGGAGGAGAGGAGAGACCTAACCCTAACGGAGGAGAGGAGAGACCTAACCCTAACGGAGTAGAGGAGAGACCTAACCCTAACGGAGTAGAGGAGAGACCTAACCCTAACGGAGGAGAGGAGAGACCTAACCCCAACGGAGGAGAGGAGAGACCTAACCCCAACGGAGGAGAGGAGAGACCTAACCCCTAACGGAGGAGAGGAGAGACCGGAACCCTAACGGAGGAGCAACCTAACCCTAACGGAGGAGAGACCTAACCCTAAAGGAGGAGAGGAGAGACCTAACCCTAACGGAGGAGAGGAGAGACCTAACCCTAACGGAGGAGAGGAGAGACCTAACCCTAACGGAGGGGAGGAGAGACCTAACCCTAACAGAGGAGAGGAGCAACCTCGCCCTAACATAACAGAGGAGAGGAGCGACCTAACCTAACGCTGACGGAGGAGAGGCCTAACCTAACGCTAACGGAGGGGAGATCTAACGCTAACGGAGGAGAGGAGCGACCTAACCCTAACGGAGAAGAGACCGAACCCTAACGGAGGAGAGACCTAACCCTAACGGAGGAGAGACCTAACCCTAACGGAGGAGAGACCTAACCCTAACGGAGGAGAGAAGAGACCTAACCCTAACGGAGGAGAGACCTAACCCTAACGGAGGAGAGGAGAGACCTAACCCTAACGGAGAAGAGACCAAACCCTAACGGAGGAGAGGAGAGACCTAACCCTAACAGAGGAGAGGAGCAACCTCGCCCTAACATAACAGAGGAGAGACCTAACCTAACGCTGACGGAGGAGAGGCCTAACCTAACGCTAACGGAGGGGAGACCTAACGCTAACGGAGGAGAGACCTAACCCTAACGGAGGAGAGGAGAGACCTAACCCTAACGGAGGAGAGGAGAGACCTAACCCTAACGGAGGAGAGACCTAACCCTAACGGAGGGGAGGAGAGACCTAACCCTAACGGAGGAGAGGAGCGACCTAACCCTAACGGAGAGGAGAACCCTAACGGAGAGACCTAACCCTAACGGAGGAGAGACCTAACCCTAACGGAGGAGAGACCTAACCCTAACGGAGGAGAGAAGAGACCTAACCCTAACGGAGGAGAGGAGAGACCTAACCCTAACGGAGAAGAGACCAAACCCCAACGGAGGAGAGGAGAGACCTAACCCTAACAGAGGAGAGGAGCAACCCGCCCTAACATAACAGAGGAGAGACCTAACCTAACGCTGACGGAGGAGAGGCCTAACCTAACGCTAACGGAGGGGAGACCTAACGCTAACGGAGGAGAGACCTAACCCTAACGGAGGAGAGGAGAGACCTAACCCTAACGGAGGAGAGGAGAGACCTAACCCTAACGGAGGAGAGGAGAGACCTAACCCTAACGGAGGAGAGGAGAGACCTAACCCTAACGGAGGAGAGGAGAGACCTAACCCTAACGGAGGAGAGGAGAGACCTAACCCTAACGGAGGAGAGGAGAGACCTAACCCTAACGGAGGAGAGGAGAGACCTAACCCTAACGGAGGAGAGGAGAGACCTAACCCTAACGGAGGAGAGACCGAACCCTAACGGAGGAGAGACCTAACCCTAACGGAGGAGAGACCTAACCCTAACGGAGGAGAGACCTAACCCTAACGGAGGAGAGAGCGACCTAACCCTAACGGAGAAGAGGAACCCTAACGGAGGAGAGACCTAACCCTAACGGAGGAGAGACCTAACCCTAACGGAGGAGAGACCTAACCCTAACGGAGGAGAGAGAGACCTAACCCTAACGGAGGAGAGACCTAACCCTAACGGAGGAGAGGAGAGACCTAACCCTAACGGAGGAGAGAAGAGACCTAACCCTAACGGAGGAGAGGAGCGACCTAACCCTAACGGAGGAGAAGAGACGGAACCCTAACGGAGGAGAGACCTAACCCTAACGGAGGAGAGACCTAACCCTAACGGAGGAGAGACCTAACCCTAACGGAGGAGAGAAGAGACCTAACCCTAACGGAGGAGAGAAGAGACCTAACCCTAACGGAGGAGAGACCTAACCCTAACGGAGGAGAGAAGAGACCTAACCCTAACGGAGGAGAGACCTAACCCTAACGGAGGAGAGGAGAGACCTAACCCTAACGGAGAAGAGACCAAACCCTAACGGAGGAGAGGAGAGACCTAACCCTAACAGAGGAGAGGAGCAACCTCGCCCTAACATAACAGAGGAGAGGAGCGACCTCACCCTCACGGAGGAGAGACCTAACCTAACGCTGACGGAGGAGAGGCCTAACCTAACGCTAACGGAGGGGAGACCTAACGCTAACGGAGGAGAGACCTAACCCTAACGGAGGAGAGGAGAGACCTAACCCTAACGGAGGAGAGGAGAGACCTAACCCTAACGGAGGAGAGGAGAGACCTAACCCTAACGGAGTAGAGGAGAGACCTAACCCTAACGGAGTAGAGGAGAGACCTAACCCTAACGGAGGAGAGGAGAGACCTAACCCCAACGGAGGAGAGGAGAGACCTAACCCCAACGGAGGAGAGGAGAGACCTAACCCTAACGGAGGAGAGAGAGACGGAACCCTAACGGAGGAGCAACCTAACCCTAACGGAGGAGAGACCTAACCCTAAAGGAGGAGAGGAGAGACCTAACCCTAACGGAGGAGAGGAGAGACCTAACCCTAACGGAGGAGAGGAGAGACCTAACCCTAACGGAGGGGAGGAGAGACCTAACCCTAACAGAGGAGAGGAGCAACCTAACCTAACATAACAGAGGAGAGGAGCGACCTAACCTAACGCTAACGGAGGAGAGCCTAACCTAACGCTAACGGAGGGGAGATCTAACGCTAACGGAGGAGAGGAGCGACCTAACCCTAACGGAGAAGAGGAACCCTAACGGAGGAGAGACCTAACCCTAACGGAGGAGAGACCTAACCCTAACGGAGGAGAGACCTAACCCTAACGGAGGAGAGAAGAGACCTAACCCTAACGGAGGAGAGACCTAACCTAACGGAGGAGAGGAGAGACCTAACCCTAACGGAGAAGAGACCAAACCCTAACGGAGGAGAGGAGAGACCTAACCCTAACAGAGGAGAGGAGCAACCTCGCCCTAACATAACAGAGGAGAGACCTAACCTAACGCTGACGGAGGAGAGGCCTAACCTAACGCTAACGGAGGGGAGACCTAACGCTAACGGAGGAGAGACCTAACCCTAACGGAGGAGAGGAGAGACCTAACCCTAACGGAGGAGAGGAGAGACCTAACCCTAACGGAGGAGAGGAGAGACCTAACCCTAACGGAGGAGAGGAGAGACCTAACCCTAACGGAGTAGAGGAGAGACCTAACCCTAACGGAGGAGAGGAGAGACCTAACCCTAACGGAGGAGAGGAGAGACCTAACCCTAACGGAGGAGAGGAGAGACCTAACCCTAACGGAGGAGAGGAGAGACCTAACCCTAACGGAGGAGAGGAGAGACCGAACCCTAACGGAGGAGAGACCTAACCCTAACGGAGGAGAGACCTAACCCTAACGGAGGAGAGACCTAACCCTAACGGAGGAGAGGAGCGACCTAACCCTAACGGAGAAGAGACCGAACCCTAACGGAGGAGAGACCTAACCCTAACGGAGGAGAGACCTAACCCTAACGGAGGAGAGACCTAACCCTAACGGAGGAGAGAAGAGACCTAACCCTAACGGAGGAGAGACCTAACCCTAACGGAGGAGAGGAGAGACCTAACCCTAACGGAGGAGAGAAGAGACCTAACCCTAACGGAGGAGAGGAGCGACCTAACCCTAACGGAGAAGAGACCGAACCCTAACGGAGGAGAGACCTAACCCTAACGGAGGAGAGACCTAACCCTAACGGAGGAGAGACCTAACCCTAACGGAGAGAGAAGAGACCTAACCCTAACGGAGGAGAGAAGAGACCTAACCCTAACGGAGGAGAGACCTAACCCTAACGGAGGAGAGAAGAGACCTAACCCTAACGGAGGAGAGACCTAACCCTAACGGAGGAGAGGAGAGACCTAACCCTAACGGAGAAGAGACCAAACCCTAACGGAGGAGAGGAGAGACCTAACCCTAACAGAGGAGAGGAGCAACCTCGCCCTAACATAACAGAGGAGAGGAGCGACCTCACCCTCACGGAGGAGAGACCTAACCTAACGCTGACGGAGGAGAGGCCTAACCTAACGCTAACGGAGGGGAGACCTAACGCTAACGGAGGAGAGACCTAACCCTAACGGAGGAGAGGAGAGACCTAACCCTAACGGAGGAGAGGAGAGACCTAACCCTAACGGAGGAGAGGAGAGACCTAACCCTAACGGAGTAGAGGAGAGACCTAACCCTAACGGAGTAGAGGAGAGACCTAACCCTAACGGAGGAGAGACCTAACCCCAACGGAGGAGAGGAGAGACCTAACCCCAACGGAGGAGAGGAGAGACCTAACCCTAACGGAGGAGAGGAGAGACCGAACCCTAACGGAGGAGCAACCTAACCCTAACGGAGGAGAGACCTAACCCTAAAGGAGGAGAGGAGAGACCTAACCCTAACGGAGGAGAGGAGAGACCTAACCCTAACAGAGGAGAGGAGAGACCTAACCCTAACAGAGGAGAGGAGCAACCTAACCTAACATAACAGAGGAGAGGAGAGACCTAACCTAACGCTGACGGAGGAGAGGCCTAACCTAACGCTAACGGAGGGGAGATCTAACGCTAACGGAGGAGAGACCTAACCTAACGCCGGAGGAGAGACCTAACGCTAACGGAGGAGAGACCTAACCTAACGCTAACGGAGGAGAGACCAAACCTAACGCTAACGGAGGAGAGACCTAACCTAACGCTAACGGAGGAGAGACCTAACCTAACGCTAACGGAGGAGCGACCTAACCCTAACGGAGGAGCGACCTAACCCTAACGGAGGAGCGACCTAACCCTAACGGAGGAGCGACCTAACCCTAACGGAGGAGCGACCTAACCCTAACGGAGGAGCGACCTAACCCTAACGGAGGAGCGACCTAACCCTAACGGAGGAGAGGAGAGACCTAACCCCAACGGAGGAGAGGAGAGACCTAACCCCAACGGAGGAGAGGAGAGACCTAACCCCAACGGAGGAGAGGAGAGACCTAACCCTAACGGAGGAGATACCTAACCCTAACCTAACAGAGGAGATGAGCGACCTAACCCTAACAGAGGAGAGGAGAGACCTAACCCTAACGGAGGAGAGACCTAACCCTAACGGAGGAGAGGAGAGACCTAACCCTAACAGAGGAGAGGAGCGACCTAACCCTAACAGAGGAGAGGAGCGACCTAACCCTAACCTAACGGAGGAGAGGAGCGACCTAACCCTAACGGAGGGGGAGAGGAGAGACCTAACCCTAACGGAGGAGAGGAGCGACCTAACCCCAACGGAGGAGAGGAGCGACCTAACCCCAATGGAGGAGAGGAGAGACCTAACCCCAACGGAGGAGAGGAGCGACCTAACCCCAACGGAGGAGAGGAGCGACCTAACCCCAACGGAGGAGAGGAGCGACCTAACCCCTACGGAGGAGAGGAGCGACCTAACCCCAAACGGAGGAGAGGAGAGACCTAACCCCAACGGAGGAGAGGAGAGACCTAACCCTAACGGAGGAGAGGAGAGACCTAACCCTAACGGAGGAGAGGAGAGACCTAACCCTAACGGAGGGAGGAGCGACCTAACCCCCCTAACAGAGGAGAGGAGCGACCTAACCCTAACGGAGGAGAGACCTAACCCTAACGGAGGAGAGACCTAACCCTAACGGAGGAGAGACCTAACCCTAACGGAGGAGAGAGGAGAGACCTAACCCTAACGGAGGAGGAGAGGAGAGACCTAACCTAACGGAGGAGAACCTAACCCTAACGGAGAGAGGAGACCTAACCCTAACGGAGGAGACACCTAACGGAGGAGAGACCTAACCCTAACGGGAGGAGAGACCTAACCCTAACGGAGGAGAGGAGCGACCTAACCCTAACGGAGGAGAGGAGAGACCTAACCCCAACGGAGGGAGGAGAGACCTAACCCTAACGGAGGAGAGGAGAGACCTAACCCTAACGGAGGAGAGGAGAGACCTAACCCTAACGGAGGAGAGGAGAGACCTAACCCTAACGGAGGAGAGGAGAGACCTAACCCTAACGGAGGGGAGAGGACCTAACAGAGGAGAGGGAAACCCTAACGGAGGAGAGGAGAGACCTAACCCCCTAACGGAGGAGAGAAGAGAGACCTAACGGAGGAGAGAAGAACCTAACGGAGGGAGGAGAGACCTAACCCTAACGGAGGAGAGGAGAGACCTAACCCTAACGGAGGAGGAGAGGAGAGACCTAACCCCTAACGGAGGAGAGGAGACCCTAACCCTAACGGAGGAGAGGACCTAACCCTAACGGAGGAGACCTAACCCTAACGGAGGAGAGGAGAGACCTAACCCTAACGGAGGAGAGGAGAGACCTAACCCTAACGGAGGAGAGGAGAGACCTAACCCTAACGGAGGAGAGGAGAGACCTAACCCTAACGGAGAGGGAGGAGAGACCTAACCCTAACGGAGGAGGAGGAACGGAGGAGACCTAACCCAACGGAGGAGAGGACCCTAACCCTAACGGAGGAGACCTAACCCCAACGGAGGAGAGACCCTAACGGAGGAGAGACCTAACCCCAACGGAGAGAGAGGAGAGACCTAACCCTAACGGAGGAGAGACCTAACCCAACCCAACGGAGGAGAGGAGAGACCTAACCCCAACGGAGGAGAGAAGAGACCTAACCTAACGGAGGAGAGACCTAACCCTAACGGAGGAGAGAGAGCGACCAAACCCTAAAGAGGAGAGGAGAGACCTAACCCTAACAGAGGAGAGGAGAGACCTAACCTAAGAGGAGGAGACCCTAACCTAACCTAACGGAGGAGAGGAGAGACCTAACCCTAACAACTAACCCTAACGGAGGAGGAGAGACCTAACCCTAACGGAGGAGAGACCTAACCCTAACGGAGGAGAGACGGAGACCGACCTAACCCTAACGGAGGAGAGACCTAACCCTAACGGAGGAGAGACCTAACCCGGACGGAGGAGAGACCTAACCCTAACGGAGAGAGCGACCTAACCCCAACGGAGGAGAGGAGCGACCTAACCCCAACGGAGGAGCGACCTAACCCTAACGGAGGAGAGGAGAGACCTAACCCTAACGGAGGAGAGGGAGCGACCTAACCCTAACGGAGGAGAGACCTAACCCCTAACGGAGGAGAGGAGAGACCTAACCCCAACGGAGGAGAGGAGAGACCTAACCCCAACGGAGGAGAGGAGAGACCTAACCCCAACGGAGGAGAGGAGAGACCTAACCCTAACGGAGGAGAGACCTAACCCTAACCTAACGGAGGAGAGGAGCGACCTAAACCCTAACGGAGGAGAGGAGAGACCTAACCCTAACGGAGGGGAGAGAGGAGAGACCTAACCCTAACGGAGGAGAGGAGAGACCTAACCCTAACCCTAACGGAGGAGAGGAGAGACCTAACCCTAACGGAGGAGAGGAGCGACCTAACCCTAACGGAGGAGAGGAGAGACCCCTAACGGAGTAGAGGGGAGAGACCTAACCCTAACGGAGGAGGAGAGACCTAACCCTAACGGAGAGAGACCTAACTCCTAACGGAGGAGAGGAGACCCCTAACGGAGGAGAGGAGAGACCTAACCTAACGGAGGAGAGACCTCCTAACCCTAACGGAGGAGAGACCTAACCCTAACGGAGGAGAGACCTAACCCTAACGGAGGAGACCTAACCCTAACGGAGGAGGAGACCGACCTAACGGAGGAGAGACCTAACGGAGGAGAGACCTAACCCTAACGGAGGA